>NC_071102.1:15945000-16217500 GCF_024256425.1 Clarias gariepinus
ACGTAAAATTAAAATTAAGTCATTAGTTTAAACAATGCAATAGTTTTAATTATGGTGTTCTCATTTTTTACAAGTTAGTAGTACTGTTCGGGTTTACAGTGTATGCTTCTTGTATATCTTGTAGTTTTTTGTTTTTTGCATTATCCTAGTAACTTCTGGTCAGTTCTTAAATTGCCCTTTGTCTACTGAGTATATGTAAGATATAAAGTGTGCAATCACATTTGCTTAGTGGAACTCTGCTTAGTCCATGCCATTCACACAAATACAATATTTATCAAAATAACACTTATAGCCAGGCCAATAAATTTCGGAACAAGGATAGTTTTTTTGGAATTTGACCTCTGTATGCCACTACATTGTGTGACGCTTCAACTTACCATGACTCCTTTCCATGCTGCTGCTTCCACTTATTACTGACATTTTCGTTCACATTGTCATGCTTTTTCCCACGCATTTCAGATTGCCCCTCATGCATGCCTGATTCTTATTTATTTAAACAAGCTTAGTGTTCACCTCGTTGACAGATTATTTTATGTAAGTTTGAACTCTCCTAAGTTTAGCTTTTTGTCTCTTTATTCAATGTTGTTGCTAAATTAACTGATATCATGACTTTGATCTTCTGCTCCCACTTCCTCGACCAGATTTAGCTTCACAATTTGGTTCAACAGTAACTGGATTCACTGCTTTGATTTCCTCTCTTGCTTCCTCGACCATGATTTGGCCTTGCGATTTGTATTTCTCATTGTTAACCGGACTCATGTCTTTGATTTCCACTTTTTTCGAATTCACACCTCCACACCTTTGGCTACATCTCAGCAGCTTAACATTTTCACTTGAGAATTCACGCACCAGACATTTCAGATGCCTAATGCGTTCAAACCCAAACATGCATGCTTATCTTCCATCAATCTCCTGCGAGTGGAACTGCAGGAGATCTTCTTTACAATGGATGGGTCTCATGCTGCTATTGTCCTCTGTCTTTCCTGGCTATCTTTCCACAACCCAGAAATTGACTGGGCCAGGAACATTATCATGGGGTGGAGTCCCTCATGCTCCACACTATGCCTGCTTCTTCAGTAAGACTCATGCCATTTTTTCTTCTTTTTCATCGATCATATGTAAACTCAGAAAAAGAAACAAAAAAAGAAACATCCTCTGACTTTCAACTGTTTTTACTCTTAGTAAACTTAATGTGTATTAATGTGTCCCACTGATGGAGGAATTGTGTGTTCCTGGTGTGACTCGGGCAGTTGTTGTGGCCATCCTGTACCTGTCACGCAGGTGTGATATTCGGATGTACCGATCCTGTGCAGGTGTTGTTACACGTGGTCTTCCACTGCGAGGATGATCAGCTGACCTTCCTGTCTCCCTGTAGTGCTGTCTTAGGCGTCTCACAGTGCGGACATGGCAATTTATTGCCCTAGCCACATCAGCAGTCCTCATGCCTCCCTGCAGCATGCCTAATGCACGTTCACGCAGATGAGCATGCTATTTCTGGGCATGCCATTTCTGGGCATCTTTCTTTGGGTGTTTTTCACAGTCGGTAGACAAGTCTCTTTAGTGTCCTGCGTTTTTAGAACTGTGACCTTAAATGCCTACCTTTTGTAAGCTGTTAAGGTCTTAACGACCATTCCACAGGTGCATGTTAATTAATTGATTATGGTTAATTGAACATGCATGGAAAACATTGTTTAAACCCTTTACAATGAAGATCTGTAAAGTTATTTGGATTTTTACAAGATTATTGTTGAAATACACAGTCCTGAAAAAGGGACGTTTCTTTTTTTGCTGAGTATATGTGCCATCGATCTGTTTCTCAGGACCACTCCCCCAAGGGCCATCTCTATTTACTGGTTTCATGAAAAGTAGCTATGACCAAATATATTACAGAGTTCCTCGCAGCACAAATAACTTGTTCTTCTTCATCCCCCATGGGGGCAGGCTTCCTTTTTTGTCAAGGAAAAAAAAGGGTTTCTTTGTCCTTGCATTGATTACGGGGCCTCAATGAGATTTAAGAACCAATACTTTTATTGGAACCTTCCTTTTATGACCACGGCGTTTGAGATTCTTCAAATGGCAATTATCTTCACAAAACTAGACTGCCGTAATGCGGATGATGTTATCCTAAATTACAAAACTGGTGGTCCCATTTGGGCTGACCAATGCCCCAACCAGCTTTCAGGCCCTCTTAAGTTATGTCCTTAGAAACTTTTTAAATACTGTTGTGTTTGTCTACCTGCATCATATTCTCATCTATTCCCGCACTCTGGAGAACATTGCCTGGACACTATCAGGTCCCCCAGAATAATTTGTACACCAAGGCAGAGAAGTGTGACTTCTACAAGACATCAACCACCTTTCTGGGTTTTGTCATTTTAATTCAATTCAATTAGATTTTATTTGTATAGCGCTTTTTAAGAATTGACATTGTCGCAAAGCAGCTTTACACAATCAAAAAAAAATTCAAGTTTGTATGAAATGTGAATGTGCATAAATCAAAAGGATAATACTGTCCCTGATGAGCAAGCCGAGGACGATGGTGACAGTGGAAAGTAAAAACTCCCTAAGATGGTAATAGGAAGAAACCTGGAGGGGAACCAGACTTAACAGGGAACCCATCCTCATTTGGGTGAAACAGATAGCAGGGATTGATTATAACAGGAGATGTATTTAAGTTAAAATGGAGTCCAGTTCGTTATTAGAGGCTCAGGTAGACTGTAGGAAACTCCAGTCCTGAACTATCGAGCGACTGAACTCAGAATAGCTGTCTGCATCAGCCGAGGACATGACAGTCTTTGTGGAAAAGTGGAACCGTCCCCAGTCTCCACATGCATCCCAGGCAGACCACACAGGGCATTCATGCAATGAGATCTGCAACTAAAAGCAGGACACCAGGACGGGTCAATGTGGATGGGGATCAGCGGGCATCATTGGTTCCTATCTTCTCTTCAGCGGGGGCTGGGTTCTTCTTTGTGGGCAAAAAAGCATGTCCCCTTTATCCCTGCATAGATTATAGGGGCCTGAATGAGATCACTGTGAAGAACCGGGGACCCAAGATTTTCACGAACCTCGACCTACGCAATGCTTACCATTTTGTCCGCATCCGAGAAGGTGACCAGTGGAAAACCTCAAAAAAGCCTTCAAAACCCCTACAGGGCACTATGAATACCTTGTGGTTCCGTTTGGCCTCACTAATGCCCCCGCAGTCTTCCAGGTCATCATTAACAATGTACCTAAAGACTTTCTCAATTCTTTAGTGTTTGTCTACCTGGATGACATTGTTTGTAAAAACCAGAAAAGTGCGAATTCCAGATCACATCCAGAACGTTCCATGGATTTGCATTGGGCCTTCAGAAATCCAGATGGAACCCGCTAAGCTTTAAGCTGTCACGAACTGGCCCACGCCCACCTCACTTCAATTTCTATTGCCGTTTAATTTAAGGCTACAGTTCTATCGCTGCCCCCCTAACAGAACCAGGAATCTAAATGGGGGCCTTCACCGAACTTAAAAAGCTATTCACGTCCGCTCCTATTCTCACAATCCTGGACCGTTCATGTCAGTTCATTGTGAAGGTCGATGCCTCCAGCACGGGAGTAGAAGGCATTCTCTCTCAGAGGTCCGCTTTTTACAACAAACTGCACCCCTGCTTCTTCTTCTCCCACCGCATAACTCCCACCATAAGAAACTATGGCATTGGAGATTGCGAGCTCCTGGCCTCAAGCTAGCCCTGGAGGAGTGGAGACATTGGCTAAAGGGAACGGAGGTTCCATTCCTGGTTTGGACCGACCACAAAAACCTTGAGTACCTATGAGGCGCCCAGAGGCTTAACTCCTGTCAGACCTGTTGGTCGCTATTTCTCGCCAGGTTCAATTTCATCCTTTCCTAGCATCCAGGATCTAAGAAAACTAAACCAGATGCTCTCTCCAAGCAGTTCACCCCCACCCAAGACTGAATTCGTAACACCATCCTCCCCTCGCCTTGCTTGCTTGCAGTGGCTGAGCCAGATATAGAAACTAGGGTGAAGCAGGCCTTGTCCCACAAACCAGGCCCCAGTAATGGACCCCCTAATTGTCTATTCGTCCTATTTACTCTACGCTCCCAGGGTCTGGAATAGGCAAATTGCTCCAAACTCTCTTGCCATCCTGGCTCTGCCCGAACCCTGTCCCAAGTCCAGCAGCATTTTTGGTGGCCAACCATAAAGAAGGATGTCCCCGGCTTTGTGGCAGCTTGTGATGTTTGTTAGCGATATAAACACGTCAACACAGCCCCAGCAGACCTTCTCTACCCCGTATCGCCCATGGTCCGATATTGCTCTTGATTTTGTGACAGGATTACCCCCCTCTAATGGCCACATCTGTATCATGACGGTAGTGGATCGGTTCTCCAAGGCAGCCCACTTCATTCCCCCAAGGAGACTGCAGAACTCATGATCCTCCACGGTTTTAAGCTTCACGGCCACCCCAAGGATATCGTCTCTGATCATGTTCCGCAGTTCACCTCTCAATTCTGAAAGGGATTCTGTAAGCTTATCGGAGCCACCCCTAGTCTATCATCAGGAAGTCACCCTCGATCCAATGGACAAACCCGAAAGGAAGAACCAGGCTCTCGAGGTCGCCCTTAGGTGCATGACCTCCCCGGACGTCAGTTCCTGGAGCAGGTTTCTGCCTTGGGTGGACTATGCACACAACTCCCAAATTTCATTATCCACTGGCCTGGCCCCCTTCCAATGCTGCTTGGGCTACCAACCACCTCTGTTCCCTTCCCTGGAGAAAGAACTTAACGACCCATCAGTGCAGCATTTTATCCGACGATGTAAGAAGACCTGGCTATAAGCTAAAAGGACGTTACAACGATCCAGCAAGGCCTACAAGAAACAAGCGGATCGGAGACGTTCTCAAGCTCCAAGGTACAGGGTGGGTTAGAGAGTCTTGCTCGCCACCAGAGATATTCCACTAGAGACCATCTCCCGTAAACTCTCACCCTGATATGTTGGTCCATTCACCATTACCAAGGTCGCTAATCCCTGCGCTGTCAGCATCTTGCTCCCCCCAACCATGCAAAGAATAAACCCTACATTTCATGTACTACGCCATTTTGCCTCAAGCCCATTAAGTGATTCACATAATGATTTGCATCCTGTCTGCACTTTTTCCCCATGCTGTCACCATGCTCTGCGCGCTGTTTAAATCGCTCGATTATCTTGTGTGTTGTTGTTTTCTCTTCTGATTTCACATTGCCAAGCTCGCTTTGTTTCTCATTTTCGCTTTCGGTTTCTCGTCTCCGATTCGTTTACCCTGCTCTTAGATCTCCCAGTTTTGACCTCGCGCTCCCTTGTTTTGACCACGGCTGTTGTTTCTTGTTTTTTTGGATTGTCACTTCGCTGCTTGATTTTCCGGTTATTGATTTAACGCTTCCTCCTTTGACTATGGTTTTTGTTTTACGATTTGGCTTAGACGCTGCATTGACTGATTAACCTCCGCTATAGACACTCTACCAGTTAACCAAGGCTTTTGTATGTAGCTGTATCTAGGAGGACTAGCTTAATTTAGAGCTACATACTTATTCTCTTTAATTTAGGTTTCTGTAAACATAATATATTAAACACCTGATCTGTGATAGTTTCATTAACAATAACTGTTTTAGATGCGAGAGATCTAATATTTAACAGTCCTAGCTTCAGATCAGAGGTGCTGGCTGTTTATTCAGTGTGTCTGGAATTTTTGGTCTCTATATTTATTAAATTACTAAAACAGACTTTCTGAGTCTTTATTTTTGCTTAGTTCGGGGAACAGACACAGTCTCAATATAGTGAACCTTGAGTGACGACTCTATGCAGCTAGCAGACGGTTTGTTTAGCCTTGGCTCTGGGTAGTCATTGATTAACTAGATACCCGTCAACCATCAATCCTCTCCTACCAGCCAGGTGTAGGGTTTTAACATAATAATGTCAATGAATGGCTGCAGGGTTTACATAATAAAGACAACGAATGACGGTTGCATTGCATGGTAGACATTTTACTGTGGACACAATGCCAACGCATCCTTCATCATTAATAATTAAAGTTTAGCTCTGGGTCAGAGTTGTATAGAATCTTTAACGATTCGGGTTAATTTGATTAACTTAATCAAAATTTATCATGTACACTTTATCGACTACCCGTCCAGCGTTTAGCACAATTTAGTGTATCTTACCAGTTCTGGTTATCACATGGCCAACGGCTATAACACAAAATCTAGTATTTAGTAATTATGAGCAAGGTAACAAGATCTGGGCAAATGTTTAGACTTTAAAATACATGACCAAGACAACAGTACTTTATAATGCCGACCGCATATTTTCGAACTGCTTGCTCACGCACCATTAGGGGCAGAGTAACACACTCGGAGGAAAGTGCTAGCTGCTCCTAAAGCGTGCTAGCACTTTCTAGAACTTTCTTTTTCCTAGAGCCGTGATTAATGTGGGAGCGCAAATACCTCTCATCACTGAAAATAAAATGAAGTTATTCTAGTACTGTTTACTAGATCAACGAAAGTCACAAGAGCAGAGTCTTGGGTTTAATCTTACGGTTTAGTTATGAAACAAGCACCAACTTCAGCAAGGTATGCAGCTTTGTTTGTTTACTTGCGTTGTTGTGGAGATGACGTCTTTCGGGAAAGCCCTTCGGTGAGGCGTTGGTTGCCTGGTTACCGATGGCTGCGCTCTGGAACTACTTCTGAGGTTTCCTTCGTTGTGGGACTTTGGAGTTCTCACTGTTAGATTGCCACTGCCAAATTAGACATTGAGCCTAAGACCAAGCAGGCCCTGACCCATGAGCCTGGGCATAGTAATGTTCCTCCCCACTGCCTCATCGTTTCCCTAGCCTTATGCTATTAGGTTCTGGAAAGAAGGCATGGTTGCAAGCTTTTATGTCGCCCAGGTCTCTACAGACTTATTTGTTGTTTAGCAATGTTTCTGGTGGCCCATGGTAAAAGAAGAGGTTTTTAGTTTCGTCGTCCGCACAACTGACCCTCAGCCGGGCTTCTTAGTTCTCAACTGTTCCTCATTATCCATGAATCATCATAGACCATTTCTCCAAGGCTGCACCTTTCATTCCATACTCCATGCTCCCCTCTGCCAAAGACACTACAGAAAGGATGATCCTCTATGTTTTCTGAATGGATGGCCTTCCCTGTGACATTGTTTTGCACAGAGGATATTTCGCTCTCAAGAACCCTCTCTTGGAAACTCTTACCCCACTTCATTTAACCCTTTACCATTACTAAGATTATCAACCCTTGTGCTGTAACAATCTTGCTGCCCCATGTGTAGGATCAACCCCGTTTTTTATGTTTTATAGCTAATCGTCAAATAAAATTTTTTTAAATTCAATGTGGCCAACATGCCCATAAACTTAACTTTATTTAAAAGTTAATGGACTTGACTGTAAGCACAGCATCGAAGTACAAATTCTCAAGTACTAACCACTACTGCACTCCAGGATTATGAAAAAAAAAAATCACATATTAGAGGAAATTCAGCACTGTTACTACTGAAAGTTTGGGTCCTGCAGAGGTCAAGCAAGAGCAAAACATGATAAGCTTATTTCCACTTCCATGATTTTTTTATCTGATATTTCAAGAATTTACCAATCATGGTGAGCCTTCGCTAGCTTTAGTTTGTGGCTATCCTGGGTATGTCAGTGTGACCTGTAGTGATCACACCTTGTCAGCATGGGCTGTGAATTTCTTTGAACCCGAAGTCCACTGCCAGGTGCCAGTTCACATAGTGCTGTGTCGCATACTAAAAATCAGTACTATCCACAATTATCATCTGCATGTTACTGAATGGTAGGATTAAGGATTTAAGTCAGAGCATTTCATATGTAACTCAGTTTTGAAGTCATGGTTCTACACTTTTTTGGTGCAAAGAAAAAGTTAAAGAAAAT
The DNA here is from genome assembly GCF_024256425.1 of Clarias gariepinus. Classification (NCBI taxonomy): domain Eukaryota; kingdom Metazoa; phylum Chordata; class Actinopteri; order Siluriformes; family Clariidae; genus Clarias; species Clarias gariepinus. The sequence goes on from NC_071102.1 coordinate 15,952,927, forward strand.
ACAAGAAAGTTAAAGGAAAATACAATGATCGGACATTAAGCAATATGAGTTAACAATAAACCCAAGTAGTTTGTGATTTGAATTATTTAATTTACTTGTGCTAAGCAAATAAAGCTGCATTTAAAACTCCTAAAACACACTTAAAACATTTAAAAAGAAGATGTGGAAGTGCAGGCAGAGCTCATGTTCAGGTAACAGGCTCAGCTTTAAAAACATATAAAAAAAACCTTACATTTCCTGTAGCATAACATAACATTTACCTTTTTACCTGTTCTAAAATAGAAAGAATGTTTTGCTGCCATTACATTTTTATTAAGTACATTAGTGTTTCCCACAGGTCTAAACCTAGGTCCGGTGGTGGCCAGTGGAACAGGTCAGCATTACCTGCCAGCACAAATGGTCTACTACATACAACAAATAACAAATTTGTTTAAATAATTATATGGAGTCAGGATTGTACAATATATAGTGATATATCCTTTTTCCTAGCACAACCTTGGCAATATGACAAACTGAATTTTAACCTGCACCTGCAGGTTATAAATAGGAGTGACTGAGAAACATTTCTCAGATTTTTTTGTCTTCAGGACCGTATTGTGAATGTGAATGTATTGTGAATCGTGTAATGTGTGCAAGCGAATTTAAAAGTATTAACTCACCGATATGGTGGAGTTTGTTAGGAGATCCGTACCTCCGCTCTTTCGGAGCGCGATCTCCACATTGTTGTTTCGAGTGCTTCATGCACGGCTCGCATTTTTTAAGCGGTTCGCGAGCCACGGCGCATTCCTGGGTTTAAACAGTGCAATCTGGCAGGCATGCATGAGACGGGAATCCCCCTTTCTCTCGCATTCTCGCCGAATCAGAAAGTTTTCCGTCCACTTCTCAAGCACGCCTCGGCGCTTCTTGTGAATGGATGGGAAAAAAAAGCTGCGGGAGACAGATTCCCCTCCTTTCTCTTGCGCTCGTTGGATCGGGAAATTCCTCTGTCCGCTTCTCAAACGCACCTTGCGCTTCTTGTGAAAAGGGCAGGCTAAACATTGTCTCTCGCTTCCGCCGAGATGCAAATAACCTCCAAGCACTCGAATTAGTGCTGTCGGGTAGCCGGGGGGCGGAGCCTCAATGACCATCTCCCTTTCCTTAGCATCCTTAGGGTTAACCCTTTTATGAAGTAAGCTCTTTATTCCGTGTTTTCGTGCTGTCGACTTATTTCTTTATTTAAATATAGTTGATGTGGAAGCGCAGGGTTATATGATGATGCCCTAGATAGAAGAGACGCTTCCAGGCTATCTCTCCTGGGACATCATCCTCCCTGAAAAGCCAACACTTCCTTCCAAGTGGTGTAGACTTTCATCTTCCCTGAAGTGAAAAGCTTTTCAGGCAGCAGATCAGGTTGGTTTTCCACTGCTAACCATGGCAGTTTTGCAGGCCTACCAGGCTGACCTGCTAAGAAGATCAAGATGGCGCCGGTGACTTCGGCTACGGTCACGACTGCTCCAACCACCTTTTCTTTGTTTTTTAAGTTAGTTTTTAGCGTTTTAAAACCAGTCAAATTACCACCATGGAGTACATTAGTTATGATAGAGACACCCTTGTTTCTATTGGTATACACTGTACTTACAATTCGACGTTTTTGACTCCGGATCCGAGTTGGCCGAGTGAGATCCTGAGGGAGAACAAAGGACGCGACGCGAAGCGGCGGCCTCGAGGGAAACGAGCCGGCGTCAGGAACAGGCTGAGAGCCCGTGCACACCGCTCACCTCTGCCTAGCATCCTGCTCGCCAACGTCCAGTCACTGGAGAACAAGCTCGATGACCTCAGGGCCAGGATAAAGTTCCAGAGGGACATTCGGGACTGCAATCTCCTCTGCTTCACCGAGACATGGCTGAACCCAGTGGTGCCGGACCACGCCATCCAGCCGGCCGAGTTCTTCTCGGTTCACCGCATGGACAGGACACGGGACTCGGGGAAGTCAAGGGGAGGCGGCGTGTGTTTAATGGTGAACAGCAGCTGGTGCAACAGCGCGAGCGTTGTTCCTCTCACACGCTCCTGCACACCAAACCTGGAACTACTATCCATCATGTGTCGTCCTTTTTATCTACCTTGGGAGTTCACATCGGTCATAATCAGTGCCGTTTATATTCCACCACAAGCGGACACGGACACTGCCTTATGCGAGCTGCATGAGGCACTCACACAGCACCAGACACAACACCGGGACGCTGAGCTCATTGTGGCGGGAGACTTTAATAGTGCCAACCTCAAACACACAGCCCCGAACTTTAATCAGCATATCACCTGCCCCACCAGGGGTGAAAGGACCGCTATACAACGGTCAAGGACGGCTACAAAGCACAATCTTGTCCTCCGTTTGGTAAATCCGATCACGCCGCCATCTTCCTCATGCCAAAATACAAACAAAGGCTGAAACAGGAAGTTCCGGTTCAGAGGGAGGTCTCGCGCTGGACGGACCAATCGGTGGCCGCTTTACAGGATGCACTCGATGACACAGACTGGGACATGTTCCGAAACAGCTCAGATGATGACGTCAGCATGTTTAGGAAGCGGTTGTGGGATTCATTGGAAAACTAGCGGATGATACCGTGGAAAAAAAGACTATTAGAACATTTCCCAACCAGAAGCCGTGGGTGGATAAAACCATCTGCGACGCTCTGAGATCTCGCACCGCTGCCTACAACACGGGAATCGCGACATGGACCCGTACAAGGCTGCGTCATATAACGTCCGGAAGGCAGTGAAAGAGGCGAAGCAGCGCTACGGGAGGAAACTAGAGTCACAACCCCAACAGAGTGACTCTAGGAGCCTGTGGCAGGGATTAAGGACAATTGCAGACTATAAAGCACCAACAACCGGTATGACGAACGCGGACGTGACTCTGGCAGACGAGCTGAACACTTTCTATGCTTGCTTCGAGGCTGCAGCTAAAGACACTAGCGATGCTAATGCTAACGGCGCTAACGGCTGCAGACAGAAAGACACTGCCAGCACCGCAAGTGCGTTCATCATCACCGAGCACAATGTGAGGAGAGCCTTCAAGAGAGTGAACACCAGGAAAGCAGCAGGACCAGACGGCATCTCAGGCCATATCCTCAGAGCCTGCGCAGACCAGCTAGCACCTGTGTTCACAGAGATATTCAACCTCTCTTTATCTCAGTCGGTGATCCCCACATGCTTCAAAGAGTCCATCATTGTTCCCGTTCCGAAGAAACCTCATCCTGCTTCCCTCAACGATTATCGCCCTGTAGCCCTCACCTCAGTGGTGATGAAGTACTTTGAACGCCTAGTCAAAGACTTTATCATTTCATCACTACCAGACACACTGGACCCACTACAGTTTGCTTACCGCCCAAATCGTTCCACAGACGATGCAATCTCACATCTCCTTCATACATCTCTAACTCACCTGGACACTCGGAGGGGGAATTATGTGAAAATGCTCTTCATCGACTACAACTCTGCATTTAATACCATAATTCCCTCCACACTCACCACCAAGCTGGAGCACCTGGGACTCAGCTCATCAATGTGTCAGTGGATCTCCAATTTTCTGACTGGCAGACCACAGGCAGTAAGAATGGGGGGACACGTCTCAGCCTCCATCACTTTCAGCACTGGAGCCCCCCAGGGTTGTGTTCTAAGCCCCCTGCTGTACTCCCTGTACACCTATGATTCCGTGGGCACTACCAACTCCAACTTGATCATGAACAACGATGAGTCGGCCTACCTAGAGGACATTGGAAATCTGAAGAACTCGTGCCAGAGTTTCGTAACCCTTTTGTTTGATTGATTTATAGCATTAATTGCTTCTTTAAGACCTTTGCTCGTGTCTTTCCCTCTAGCCATTGTGTTTACACACACTTAAATACTTCAGACCAACAAACAGCCAAAATTTCTACTTTTATAGGTGTCTGCACAACTGCTGATAATCTGTTAATCACAGGCTGATGATTAGCAGTACCTGGGTGCAATTTACTCCCTTAAATTTTGTGGAAGCAGTAAGAGGTACTTAGTAGTTTTCAATAGAGGTTTTTTTTTTGTTAAATAAATAAATAATGGCATAGTGTAAAAAGTTAGATGTTGTTATTCATCTGAGGTTGTATTTGGCTAATACTATGACCCACTATGGTCAAATGATTATCATTACGTTTTTTTAAACAAAAGGTCACAGATTTAAAAGTGGGGGTACTAAGTTTTGAACAAGACAATAGTCTCGAAAAATTTTCTCGAAGACAAGTCACTGCTTTTGACATCATTAATGTGAGTCTAAATCTGAGGAATAAATCTGAATGTCGTTCAATGTAGGCAATTAAAAATAATTCCGGTTTTTCTCTGAGAAAATCATTAATAAAGCCATGGCCTCCAATGATGCGCACACACACAACAGCATGCTGACGCACAGAGAGAGAAAATTGATCTTAAACCTCTCTAATAGGACTTTATTTTGCTTTACACACGCGCATACACGTGTGTTATAATAAACATTACATGCGCGCTGTACACACATGCATATACAGATAACATTGCTATTATTCCTTTTATCATCTTTGCTAATATCCTTTTATAAATGTAAAATACACTACACTGAATACTTAATGGGCTATTAACTGAGACATATGTGTCCTTATTGTCATATATGACTACATGGTAAAATGTTGATTTAACACTTTCAAAACTTTCAGTTAATTTGAGTCCAACTGAATTTATATATGAGGGGCAAAAAAAGGCAAAAATTCCATTTATTTAAAAACTTGTGTTGGTTTCTTATCAGCACTTTCCGTTTAAGGCTACTGTTTCCCTAGATGCTGCTGTGCAGGTGTAAACATGTAACATCAGTTCATTTGTAACTGCTGTGCAAGCAAAAATGTATTTTTGTAAAACACCCACTGGTGTTTTACAAGAAAGAAGATCAGTGATTCTAAGTGTGTACCTGGTGCTAAACAACTCATGAAAGAGCATAAACAGAAGTGTTGGGTGTCTGCAAAAAAGATTGGGACAATACTCTATGTAAGGTAAAAAGTTTCTTAAAGAGAATCATTACTGGTGTCAAGATATGGATTCATCACTACGAATCTGAGTAAATGGCAGAGTATGCAATGAAAACATTCCCAATTGCCAGCCAAAAAAAGGTAAAAAAAAACTTACTGGGATTTTCAGGAACCAGTATTGGAACATTATCAGGAAATAATCAACAGTGCTTATTAAAGTGAGATGCTCATTAAAGAGCTGAAGCCTAAATTAACTGCAGAGCCGTGCGCGAAATGTGATCCCCTGCGATGACGCACGATTCCCCGTCCCATAAATGCCCCCATGCACTTTCCAGTAAGATGGTTGCAATGCTGTATAATCCCATCAGGTGGAGTATTGACTGTACTTGCAGTGTCCAGGCAGCCTTATACAGTATGTTCATATATAGGCATTGCCAACATGGTTTCATGAATAGAAGACATCGTTAAAAAAAAAAAATATATATATATATAACAAACTCACGATGCTTATGCTATTTAAAATGAATTAATTAAAATATTAATAAAATTAGTTATTGCAATATTTTTCAAGACATCCTTAATAACCCTTAAAGACATGGTAACATTTGTAATTTATCTATACCAATAGTTGTAGGTACGGAATACAAATGCAGGCTATGTATTTTACATTACGGTGTATTTTATCTAGTTCCGTTTAATACACTGATAGATAATATTTGGCTGCAAAGTAATGCTTAAAATGTAACTTCTACTTGGGTTTGTTTTCGTTATATTTATGTTTTCGCAATTTTTTTTTTCTTTTCACTGATAGTTAAAAATTGGCATAACAAATCGATTAATGGCACATAATATCTCAAACAAATATCTGCCCATATAAACCAGTATTTCTTTAGTCATTTACCCATACATAATGTTCCCCCATCAAAGATCTGGTGGGGCATTAATCACTTATCACAACTGTGAATAGATGCGGCAGGAGAGACAGATAATCCCCATAAACATTCACACTTAAAAACAATACTAAAACAACCAAAAAGTTCCAGAGGTTTCCAGAAGTTTAATTCTCTCTGGAATCACCTACAGTATACTACTGTACTTTTTACTGCTTATATATTTTGCCCTAGTTTCACGCAATTTTCACGCAATGTGCTATTTATGTGTGCCTGTATATGTGTGTGTGAGAAAGAGCGAGAGAGAGGGCTTATGTTCAGCAAAATAAACACTGTCTACGGCAAATTTACTGTGGACATCTCAAAGTCATGATGTAATAGAGACAAGTCTTTTAAATCCTTTTCCACTAATGTTATCATGGTGTAAATTATTAACGTATTGATGAATTTCACTTTATGACAAAATCGACCATGTGTCTGTTTAGTATTTCTTTTGAACAGCTGTGTTCATAGGTTTAATTAGCTATTTACAAGACAACTTTGACCCATTAAGGGTAAAAGTGCCACAGGTGTGTGTGCTCTTGCATTCGTCAGGTTTGACGAAACACATTTACGCGCCGGCAGGTCAAAAGAACCCATCTTAGCACCATCTACCAGTCAGTAGTGGGGGAAATAGGTACATTCTCTATTGAGATTTCTCACCTTACCTTTATCATATTCCACTCCTCCTAAGGTTGTCTTTGTTCTTTTAATGAAGTTCTTAAAACCCAAACCATTTTTTTAATTGAGAAAAAAAATAAATATGGGTCAAAATAGCAGGGAAGCAAATGATCAAGTGTTTAATTGTTGTCGTCGTTTTTTCTCGAACAGGATTTCCCCAACTTTTAAAAAGATTCAGACAAACTGAATTTAAGAATGCACCCCTACTAACCTAAAACACAAACACAAACACACACACACACACAGACACAGAAGGGCAAAGCGGAGATGCGCATTCACACCTCTGATCATCTTTTGTCTTTTTAATGAGGTATCCTCATTCATCTTCCAAACCCCCTGGCGCGCATACTATTTGTTTGTACTATACACTGTAGCTGTGTTTGTTGGTTTTGCACTTGGTTATACACAGTACTGGTATGCATGAAACACTTACTTCCTGGTTTGTTTTAAATATTGCTTATTACCTTATTCAGCAAAATAAACAATGTTGTAATTGTCTAAATTATTAACATATTGATGTCTTTTAAATAAGGACAAAAATAGACCATGCGCTTGTGTTTAGGACTTCTGAACAGCTGTGTTCATAGGTTTAATTAACGATTTACAAGACAACAGTTAAAGTGCTACATGTAAGCATTTGTGGATGGAGAGGTGTGTCTGTGTGCGCTCCTGCATTTCTCAGTTGGCATTAACACAAACACATTTGCGCACAGACAAGTCTAAAGAACTGCCAAAAAAAAAACACAGAGCAATTAGCATAGTCAGTATTCTCCATTGAGGTTTCTCACCTTCCACTCCTTCTAAGTTTGTCTTTGCTCTTTTCATGGAGTTCTTAAAACCCAAAACATTTATTTATACAGAGAAAAAATAATTATGGGTCACATAAGCACAAACTATCACAGATACATATGATTAAGTGTTTAACTGTTGTTTTCGTTTGTTTCTATGACCAATGATAATAATTATTATTTTACCCAACAATTACCCAACAATTAAAACAGGCAAACATGACTTAATGAAATATTTATTCTTCCAAAACTAGTCAAAGTTAATTTGTATAAAACAGGTGAATAGTGTTAATTAGTTTTTGCCAAATCACTAAAACTAACAATAGACTATGAGAGGTGGTTGGAAGGTGTTACTCTGAATATAAACAAACAAAATACAGCTTTTTTTTCTCAGAGGTAAACGGGAAAGTGAAGTTGTTCAACTGTTTAGTGTCACTATGTCATAAACAGTGAAACAACGTGGACTCATAGCTGTGCTTGTTGAAACTGAAAAAACGCTGCAACTGCTTCAAAGTCTTTCCACTCCGTGACCGCTGAAATCTGACACGACACCACGTTAGGCTACGTCTTAACTCATTTGCATATCGACGGTGATTGGATGTTGACCGAGGGCTCAGGGGAGGTGTGTGTGTGTGTGTGTGTGTGTGCGCGCGCCTACTTCATGTACTTTTATAAACATTCTAAATATAAACAAACAAAATACACCTTTTTTTTTTCAGAGGTAAACGGAAAAGTGAAGTTGTTCAGCTGTTTAGTGTCACTATGCAGATGTTACACTCAGTGTAGTTACTGAAATATTTGATTTAGTTCTCATTCAGTGGCCACACATCACTTCCACATTTCCCTTGCTTTTATTACATGAGCATAAGCAGTGAAGCATCCCGCAGGTTTATAATACACCGCGGCCAAGTGCACCGCGTTCCCGCCGATTAGGCGCGTGGTCCGTTGCCTAGCAACACTGAACGAAACGAGGCATAATCGTGGTGTTTGCTTCGGTTATGACATAGCATAGTTTATTATCTGCGGTGGTAGATCTGATTTATTCAAATTTAATAATGAGGCTTTATATCCTCAGGAGGGGTCATTACATATGTAATACTGTATGTAAAACAATATTGTTTTAGAGATAATGTCACGGAAGCTTCTAACAGAATGAACAGACTAATGAATTTTCTCAAATCGTTATAAAATTAAGTAAAGCAAAAATCCCCTAAATGTCCTTATAAAATATCGCTGATTATCAACGCCAGAATTAATGGCGAATTGTCGAAATTTCACGGAAGTATGTATATATATATATATATATAATAAACTGCATATATGGAATGAAACCTGAGATAGTTACATATACGCACTGAATGACGCATAGATAGTTGGCGCGATTCCTTGCGCCATCTGCTGAGAGAAATGAGAATCGCAGGTTGGAAAAGGCAGGAAACAGCATGACCGGCGCGCAGCTGTCAGCAATTTCACGTAAATAAGAGCAAAATAGCTTTATACTGGCTTTTACTGGTGCGATTTTGAAAATGTAAGCATACAGGGTGATTAAGCTCACAGAACTAGGAAAAGTCATGAAAGGGGGGTCCTGGAATTGAATCGAGTGTGAAGTATTTTTTATTTTTTACCCCCTTGCGGTCAAATGACCGCTGCTCGGTGCTTCTAGTGTTTGTGGAAATGTATGAATCTACACACATAAGAGCAAAATTTCCAAAATAGTTGGCTGTGCCAAACTCAAATCATTACTGTTTCAAAGCCACATCTTCAATGTTACTAAAAAGCATTAAGTAGCAGTCACCTTTAAAGACAACACACAAAATGTTCTTTAATGGACTAGTTGCATACCACACATGCACGTCTCTGTCTGAATGTCATTTCCTCACTACCCCTAACCATTTAGGTTATTGCGCATGCACAAGTGTGCAGCAGCTCTGTGCGGTTGCCTTCAGGGTTTTCTTTTTTTTTTTAAACTTTTTTATTATTTATTTATACTACTTTTCTATTATTTATAACTTTATTTTTTATTTAACAAGTAAGAATTGCACTCTGGCACTTCTTGTGAATGGGAAGAAGAGACTGGAAATGGAGATAGCCACCTCAGAGCGCTTCTCTAATGATGACTGAGCGTATGAGAAGTTACTGGAATAAGGAGTAAAAAAAAAGTGCTGTCAAACGACTACACTTCGACAGGCCGCAGGAGCGAAAAAAAAGAGCTTAAAGTTGACAGGTTTCTGTTAGGTGGACGGGAGAGGGGCCTTAGTCCCTTCAGTCCCTCCCCTTCTTTGGCGATCCCCATGATGGGTTAAATCATTCATGGAATAAGTTCTATTCAACCCGTGTTTTTGTGCTATTGACATCGATTTATTTGAATGTGGTTCGTGCAAAAGCGCAGTTTTATATTATGATGCCCCAAATTGAAGAGACGCTTGTGGGTTATCTCTCTCCTGGGAGCTTCTGGGAACATCTTCGTTGGTGGGAAAAGCTTTTTCAGGCAGCGGGTCAGGTGATGCTGCCTTGCACACCATGGCAGTTTTGCAGGCATACCAGGCTGGCCTGCTGAGAGATCTGAGCACTGGCAGGTCTATCGACAACACAGCGTTTACGGAGCTACGTCGAGCCAGATTAATTTTTCCGTGCCACTAAGCAGACAGCTCGTGCTATGGCCGTTCTATGGCTGCTATAATCGCCACAGAGAGACATCTGTGGCTTAACCTCATGGGCATCAAGGACAAGGATCACGCTTTTCTCCTTGATGCCCCCATCTCGCCCTTCAGCCTCTTTTGCGACGCCGTAAACACCGCCGCCACTAGGTTTCAGTAGAGTCTGCCTCAAAGAGGCTGGACCGAGGAGCATCATCTCCTCTAAAAAGTCCTGAGGCTTACGTGCCCATGGGGTTCGTGTCTCCCTTCGGGGAGGGGTGCATAAAAATTCCAATAAGGAATATAGACCCCTTTCTGGCACCCTCAGGAGGCCATGCAATCTCCACCCCAACAGTGTTTCGGGAAGGAACGGTCTCCTGCAAAATGTTAGTTGTTCGGTTCTTTCCTGCCATGTTTTAAGATGCCGGACAGCTTACACAGCATATTTTCATAACACAGGGAGTTCCTGAAAGTGATTGTCCTTTTACTTTCAAAGTGTTTTAGGTCTTATGGCAGCTGATGATACCTTTGGGCCTTCTGCACATGAGATCGTTTTATTTGTGGCTAAGAGCCAGGGGATTTCACTCAAGGGCCAATCCCTAGAGGCAAATAAGGGGTACACGTCAGGGGCTTCGTACCCTTTCTATGTGGTTCAGATAGGGTTTCTGACTTTGGGTCCCACTCTAGGTGCGTCTTGTTGCAAGACGCTAACGACAGACGCTTCCCTTACAGGCCAGAGGTTATCTTCTTGCATGGCATATCAATTGCTTTTAAATGATTGCTCTATTTCTGGCCCTGAAATACTCCTCCAGCAGTTTAGAGGCTACCATATCCTAGTGCGGGTAGACAACACTATGGTAATCTCGTACATAAATCACTAGGGTGGATCGAGATTGCGCCTCTTGAACACGCTAGCGCACCAGGTTCTGCTTTGGGCACAGGACAAGTTTTTGTCCCTTAGGGCAATTTACATTCCGGGGCATATGAATGTGGAAGCAGACTTGCTATCCAGACAAGCTGTGACACACGGGGAATGGAAACTCCACCCCGAAGTAGTCAGTTAATCTGGGAGAGAATGTCCTCTTTACTGCTCACTGACTCCTCCAGCTCCCCTGCGTCTGGATGCGATGCCCCATATGCCCAGATTACGCCTTTATGCATATCCACTGATAGCTCTGCTCCCGGGAGTCCTGGCGAGAGTCGGTCAACAGTGTTTGCGCCTCTCAGTGATAGCGCCTCGTTGGCAGACCAGAGTGTGGTTCTCGGATCTAATATCTCTTCTCAACAGCTTACTGTGGGTGATTCCAGCGAGGAGGGATCTTTTGTCTCAGGCGTTTGGGACAATATTTTATCCCCTGACCCGACCTCTGGAACCTTCACATCTGGCCCCTGAGGGGGACCAGTTAAGAGATGCGGGTCTTCCAGTCAGCGAAAGTAAAAGTGCTAGGGCTCCCTCCACTAGAAGGACTTATGCCCTCAGTGTATTTGAATGTTGGTGCATGGCAAAACATGTAGACCCAGTCCACTGCCGAATTGTTCCTGCAAGAAAAGTTGTCCTCAGGCTTATGCCCTATTACTCTCTGAACGTACGTAGCCGGCTTGTAATGTTCTGATTGATGGGGTTTCTGGGGGAAAGCACCCTTTAGTTGCCTGTTTTATTCGTGGAGCTAAATGGTTGAGGCCGCCCACTAGAGAGACAGTCCCTTCTTTGGACTTAGCGATTGTGCTTGAAGGTCTGATTGACACCCCTTTCAAACCACTAGAGTCAGCCAGGGTCTGTCAGACTTCTGACTCTTAAGATGGTTTTTCCTATGGCCATTACTTCTTTGAAGAGAATTGGAGTTTTGCAGGCTTGTCATTCTCCTCATCCTGCCTAGACGTTGCCCCTGGGCTAGTCAAAGCTAATCTGCATTTTCACCCGGACTATCTTCGGAAAGTTCCATTCTCGACCATGCACAAAGTTCTTTTCGAACCATTCTGTCTTCCGCCTTTTACAGCTCCGAAGCAGGAAAGACTTCACTTACTGTGTCTAGTACGTGCTTTTCAGATTTACATCCACCGCACTAGCCAGTGGCGTAAGTCAGAGCAGCTTTTTATATGCTATGGGGGCCACGACCGGGGGGCGGCCGCCACTAGACAAACGCTGTCACATTGGGTGAGAGATACCATTGCTCTAGCCTACGAGGCGCATGGTCACACTTAGGGAATTAGGGCTCATTCAACTAGCGGAATTGCTTCATCAATTGCACTGGCAAGAGGTGTCCCCCTGCAGCAAGTGTGTGATGCTGCAGGTTGGTCCTCTCTGCACATATTTGTCCTTTCTGCACACATTTGTCAGATTTTATAGTTTGGATGTCCATGCTACCCCGGGCTCATGTGTCCCCGAGTCAGCATTCTCTTTGGTGCCCAAATACTGTATGGGCACCAAAGATTACTGGCAGAATGTAAGGTCTCAGCACATTATTTACTCCTAGAATGGACAGAAAAGTGCCAGAATAGCATAGATGCCATAAAGCAAGCCCTTCAGAACCCACCTGTATTAGTACAACCTGATCTAAACCAGCCGCTCCAACGGCATACGGACGCCAACCAAGTGGGCCTAGGACCTCACCCAAAACTCAGCCAAAGGAGAACAAGCAGTAGCCAATGCCTCCAAAACTTTAGGAGAAATAAAGCTAAAATACTCTACTTTTAAAAAGGAGTATTTAGCTGTCATATGGGCTTTCTGAATGGAGGACTAGATCAGGCTAAACTCAGAAAGGAGAAAACAAACAAGGTCAAAATCCAAAAAAAGCTTGGTAATGAGACTGAAACAAGTCACAGAGAGTGTATATCTCTTTTATTAGTGTCTATTAATTTTTGATAGTTCTACAGTATTTCTATTCATTTTATTCTATCAATAGTTCTGACAATGTGTGATGGAGGAAAGAGAGACCCAGATGATCTCAGCAGTACTAACTCTTTGTTGCAGGGTTTTATGATCTAAATGGCTCTGGATCTGGTATTGATGGACAAGACTTTCCATGTTGGTACTTCAAGACTTCAGTAACACTGCAGTAGCTGAATCCAAAACTAATCTGTACTTATGTGTTCACTTCTGTGATTAATTTCTTAATCTTAATTTCAAGTTTTTATTTATTCAGTACACCAGGACAAACTGCTAGGCACTGCTACAGAAATAACAAATAAACCAACCTTCACAAACTATGCAATCTCGGCTTGCTGTGGGGCCAGGCCCCCGGACCTTAAAATTACCCAATGTTGGGTGGAACAGCCAACATTTAGCGTGGGTCTGGGCTAGGGTAAAAAGGATATCTGCACCACAGGTCTGTTTTAAACACAGACTGAGACATGTTCAAGAAGCCTGTAACCAAGGTGCATGATGGCTTAGAGGTTAGCAGTGTTGCCTTGTACCTCGAGGTTCTGGTTTCATTTCCCACGTTGGGTCTGTGTGCATGGAGTGTAAATTTTGTCAGCTATTTTTAACTTTAGTCTTAGGGCGTTTGGGGTCCAGGAACAATTTCCAAGCACACTTGGCCCCAGGACCAATTGATTCTTCTCTGTGAGAAGAAATTTTCAATGATGTTTAAATTAGGGGACTGTGATGTTCGTTCCAAAACCTTCAGCTTGCGTCTCGTGACGTGCAATGCTTCCTGTGCCACTGGCTGCAACACAACCCCGAAGCATGATAAATCCACCCCCATGCTTAATAGTTGGCAAAGTGTTCTTTTTATGAAATACTGCTCCTTTTTTTTCTCCAACATGCGTTTGCTGATTGTGGGCAAAAAATTCTATTTTAACTTCATCAGTCCACATGTTTATGTTGCGTTTTGTAGTGGCGCTCGTTTGGCTCTGTCTAACGCCAGCCTGCAGCCCAAATTGTAGTTTGTGTGTTAACCTGTGGAGGCAGTGTCAGAAACTGAAATGAAATGAAAGTGATTTTGCTTTTTTTTTGCATTTTCCTATGTATAGCATGTAGAACCATGGGATATATGCGGTCCTCTGAAGCGTAAAATGAATGCGAAGAAAACGCACTAAAAGCGTTTTCCTTGCGCTCATTGGGATTTGAACGGCAAGAAAAAGCTGCATGCAACGTTTTTTTGAAGCCGTACAAATGTGCAGCCGGACAAACACACATCACCAAAGCTGTGTGAACACTCTCATTGACTTCTATGTGTAGAAAACCCTCAGCACTTGATCGGCGCTCATATTTATATGAAAGAAATTATGCTTAGGAACAGAACAGAACAGTCATTCCCAGTGAAAAACGCCTTAAGCCTTAGTCCTGGGATAAATATCCCTGTTAGTTTTTATCATTTGCACAATATTAATTACTGGATTACTTTTTGCACTAACTTCTTAATTCTTAATTTTTTCACTACCTCAACTCATTACCTTACCACCACAGAGTGATATGTTATGTTATGTTACTTTGTTGCTCTTGTTTGCACATTTGCACATGCACTTTATGTTGTCTATAAATAAATAAAAATTTATGTTGTTAATTTATGTTGTCAGGTCAATCTGTCTTGTCTCCGCTAGCCAGCGGCCTCTTAGTTAGCTACTTTAGGCCTCTTAGTTAGCTACTTCGGTTTTTCTGTTAATTTATGTTGCATGTAGCACCTTGGTCCTGGGAGAACGTTGTTTCGTTTCACTGTGTACTAACTGTATATGGTTGAAGTGACAATAAAGCCTACTTGAACTTATCATAGTTAGTCAATGTTATCCTATTTTTGTTAAGTCAAGTTTTAGTCGACTAAAAGCCTAGGCATTTCAGTCTAGTTTTAGTCGGAGGAACACTTTTCTTTTTAGTATTTAACAAAATAATTATATTAATGTTTAGAATGTATCTTTTCAATTAATGTTTTTAGCTAATTATATTTATTTTTAACCATCTCAACAACTGCTGCATGTCCAATATAATTTTTAATTACACAACAATAGAAGAAGTATGGACAATACAGTTTTCCACTTGGACTGTTGAGTGTCACACTCATGTCCTAATCTATTAGCCTAAGGGTTTGTCAATGGTTCAGCTAAAAAATACATCACATAATGCCAGGAAATACTGCTGCTCATGCCATAATAAATAGACAGTGGGTTGCAGTTGATTGTGAACAAAATTAAATGTTGACGAAAAAGAAAACAGTTGTTTTATTAGTTTTTATTTTTTTAAACCACATTTTAGTCTTGTCTCATATGACGCGCGCCATGCTAATTTTGTCACTGTTATTGTTTATTGATATCCGTGACGTCGTGTCGCAATCACAGGGGAAAGGTTGTCAATAAATATTTTTCGTCATTATTTTCGTTAATGAAATTTATACTAGTGAATGTGCATATAAATGTTGACTGGATGTCCTAACAAAGTCTACAAAATGGCCAATGGTACTCCAATGGCCACATTGGCCTCCATGGTCCGTGATTGGACTACAGAGGTTCCTAGATGTATGAATGGATGGTAACCAACAGTGGTAACTAACTTGGAGAAGCACATTACTTCATTGACTCAGCAATGGCTTTAATAACATTACTGTCTACGAGACCATCAACACAGGCTATAACCAAAAACCGAGCAATGCATACACTGCTGAGGACCCATGACAGGTGGCAAGGCGCCCCTAAGAACAGCAAAAGCCAAACTGCCCCAGGCCTTAAAGAGAGCAAGTATGCACACAACCAGAGAATCCACAAACGTTTTCAGGAGAGTGGCAATACATGGTGCACGAGGCAGGGCATCTAGGCCATCACCAGTTACAGGACAACAACACCTACCTGATTCCTTCCTTTCAGGTGTACTGAACAGGTTCTATGCATGGTGTTAAGCACAGTGTGATGTGGTCATGTCAAAAGCATCAAATTTCTTACATGGCCAAGAACCTCAACTGGTCATTCTTTCACTAGGCCAACTGTTACTTTTAAGACTTACCTAAGTAGAGCCACCTCACCCTGAACATTTTCCTAACATGGAGCCTGGCCCTGACCTTGCCACATCTCTCCAGCCAATCTTGTGCATCCTGTGCCCTGCCTACACTTTAGGGCTGGGCTATATGGCTAAAAACTGTATCACGATATCAGTGTTTCATATCGGTCGATATCGATAATTCTTGATGTTTTTTATGACCCATTTAAAATAAGGAGCAGGAGAAAAATACATTACATTTAAACATTTTTATTTTAAACTTAACCTTCCTCTGATCATAGTCCCCTCAGTTATTATAACAGAAATTTCAATAACCATGGAAAACTCAAAAAATTAAAATGTAAACATAAGTCTAAAGTCAAAATGTTAATTATCACAATGTTAACAATTATCTCTTAACATTTAATGTGCAAAATGAAAGAAAATGTAAGAAATGCTTAATAAAGTGTAATAAAATAGTGCAAAGTGCATTTTCTGCTTATGAAGAGGAATCCAGCAGACCAGCACGAGACAACAATATGGCGCAACCAAACATGATACTGCTACATGATTGGCGTTAGCGTATCACTCCCTACGTTGCTAGGTTACCAGAGAGTGAGTGCGTTTGTTAATGCAACTGTCACGGGTAGAGATGCTCCGATCAGCATTTTTGGGGCCGATCACCAAGATCATGGTCTGCCGATTGCCAGTCACTGCCGATTACAAAATGGCAGGGGAATGGGAATCTTATCTATAATCTAGCAGAGTTTGCAACATTTGTAGAAATGAAACTAACTCTAAATTAACTATATTGAAAAAAGAAAACTGTAGAAATAGGCTACAGTCAAGATCTTGAAGAACCACCAAGTGTTTATTTTAGAAAATTAGAACTTAAAGCTACTGTAGACCATCTTTCCCAAATAAGGCAGAGTAACTTAAAATTATTCCAAAAAAAGAGGGGTCAGGCAGACCAACACACATCAGATCAGCTTAAATGGCATGTAGCCTCTTAATACACAGATTACATTTTATAATTGGCAGCAAAATGTAAAACTTGTTACACCAAAACTGGCTACTGCCACAAAGGACAAAACTATGGAATGTGTTTTTTTTTCTGTTATTATTATGAACGTCTGATGTAGAAGAGGAACAACCACATCAGATCCAAAAAATAAAATAATGCAAGCCTGTATTTTATTGAATTAGGTTCGTTTCCAATAAACTTTCCAATTAAGTATTTCTAATCAATTAAGTATTTCTAATACTTAATTAAATAAAATACATAAATAAGTAATTAAATAATCACAGAAGACACGTCGTATAAAAGAAATGTTGCACGCATGTGCAGACAGTTGAGCGTGCACAGAATCGAGAAGCCGCGCATGTGCGAAGAACACGTTGAGCAAGCAGGGGAGATATTGCACGCGCATAGAGTGCTTTGTCTGCTCTTGTAGCGTGGACGGTAAACCGAAATGCGGAAATAGCGCGAAGAGGATAACCACGGGAGTTATTGTAAGAACTCTCTCACACCGAGAGCAAGAGTTTACACAATTCCGCGTTCTAGCAACTCACACTCAATCAGGAATTGGACCCCAAATTGTGAGTACTCTCATAAGATCCGGCGAAGCGTCGGAAACGGCATGGGCAGACTGAGCGATGTGAAGCACCATCTTGTCTCCTTTTATGCCTTCTGTATTGCGATTGTACTACCTCAGGGTCCTAGTGCCGGTCACGGAGCGAGTGCGAATGACAGCAACCAAACTTGCTTCGCGACCTTTGTTTTCTTCCGACAAGAATAAAAATTTACGTTTTTATAGAACACATTTTTTATTGATATCGATCACGATCGTGATACATATCGTTATCGTTTTATCGCCCAGGCCTACTACACTTACTGCCAGACCATGAGCTTTTTACCTATTACCACTTCGAACCTTGATAAAGCAATCCCCAGGACTAAGTGCTGTCTCCAAATATCTTTTTTAATCTGAATTGAATGGTGACAGAAATAAGTAGATATGTTTCTGCAGATCACTGTGAAAAACACATCACCTTCATCAATTGTGCATTCCCAAAAGCCTGGCATCAAATCTGGACTTCATGGACTATGGGTTGGTTACATCTCAGATCCAACAAGGTCAGATATGTACCCACTTGCATACTCGCTGTCACTACATTTCTGCTTGATCAGGGAAGTCTTGTGGCATGTCAAGAACAGTTTACTCCTCGACATCCACAGACTTTCAGTCATTTTGGCTACTTATTGTCTGCAAGAACACATATTTGTAAACAGTTTTGGTTGGGAAAACAGCTACATATTTTTCTTGTAGAAACTGTGAACTATCGCTGGTACTGAGTTTGCTAAATATTGGAGCCATGATGCAATTAAACAAAAATTGCATCCCATAATGTTTTTTATGTGACATTTGAATGTGCATTTGATGGCTCGCACCTTTAAACCTAGAGGATGCGAGCCATCGCCAGAAACACACACATACACACAGTCGGAATTTGGAAACACCAAGCTTGGTGAGAAACTGTAAATCATATGCAGTAGGGTATATTTGTTTTTGTTTTTTTTATTAAGTTGTTGTAAGTTTTGTGCAGGTATATGAATCCTGTGGTTGGTCCATCAGTGAAAAATTTACAAATTGGGGCTGTGACCCGGATGAACTACGAACCCATAAACTAGAACTAGGATATGAAGTCTGGACTAGTGGTTCAAAGTTTAACATAATTCATTTGGTTGTGGACCAAAGAGTTCTAGAATCTGTGTTCAATGCTATAATATTTTTTTTTATTGTCATTTTTTAAATTATAAAAACTAATTGTATTTTTTTGTGTGTGTGTGTGTGTTTGCAGGACATTTTCACAATGGGAAAAATCAAAGGATCTATACCTTTGCAGGTTCTCTTCTATGCTACATTAATTCGGAGCTTAAAGGTTGTATCCAAAAGAGGTTCAGGTAGGACTGCAGTTATTGTCATAAAGTTAAACCATTGTTGGGAATGCCTTAACAAAAACAACCACTTCATTTTTTTTTTTTTTTACTTGTATGCTTTAAATATCCTTAAGATATTCTTTAAATGAAAAGAAAATTAATGAAGAAAAATGATTACATTTGAACTGGTTTAGATCACTTTTAAAATTAGTTTTGTTTATCTACTGGTGTACAATGATATTTCCCCATAAATCTTTTAAACATTCAACCACATTTGGATGTCTTCTAACAATAATCTAAGTTATTGAAAATGTGTAGCATCACAACCTTTATTCTTCCAAACGTGCTGGATCTGACTGGGCCTAGTGTAAAAAGATGTTGCAGTGCTCTTGCTCAATCTTGCTTGACTGCCAATTAATTGATTCTTGATTGATAATTTCTTTATTACTATTATCATCTTTGCCATTGTCCAACATGTTTCTAATAGGTTTAGGTCTGTAGATTACCCAGGCCATGGCTCCAGAAGCTAAAAAAGTTTTTCCCTAGTTTCTCAGTTAATTAGCAAAACTCCTTAGCCAGATTCAACTAGAACTAATTAGTGAAATCACCTATTTTGTGCATAATATTTTGTCTTGCTTCAAGAGAGCAGTTTGGTACAAGAGACATTTAGCATGGTGCATAGAGGAAAACACAATGGGGATCAAATGTGATGTAGGGTTTACATAAAAATGACAACAAATGACTGTCACATTCTTCAGCAATAAATGTAGACATTTATGTAGACATGTAGACGTTTCGTTCTTATCCGGTGGTTCGTCTCCAGCAAAGGGAATCGCAGCGTTGCTGATTGGTTGGAGTGGTAGAGATGACGTCTTTCGTGAAAGCCTTTCGGTGTGGTGTTGGTTGCCTGGAACTTCTCCTGAGGGTTTCTTTGTTACGGGACTTTTGGAGTTCTGGCACAGAACTCCAAAACTCTCTCGTTGAGAGTTCTTAAAGAGCACAAAACGGCAGCGGCAAAAACATAATTGTTACATTACCCCTAGTATAAAAGTGGTGGAAGCCCAAGCTGCTCAGGAGAGGTTGTTGGAGGTTGCAAGTTGTAGTAGTTGATGTTAACCGAGAGGGCCAATTCTGCTTAAACATGCTGTTTTGAACTTTTAAAGTTAGTCCATCCCACAGGTGATTGGTCCAATTGGATGTGGTTGCGGGGCTTAGGCACGCCTCAAGTGGTCCCCCCTTTTGTGCATACTTTAGCCCGGTGTTTCGGCTGTCTCTTTGGGTTTATCCAGTTGGAGTTTTTAATACCTTTTATAAAGTAATTTTGCATAAGCTCTGTTCAGGCTACAAATTTCCTGTAATCACCAACATTCTTTGAATAAAGCCAGCTTTAGACTGATATCAAACATTACATATCTTACCCACTCATTCCTTTTTTTATCTAATAAAAGGGTTTTTTAAATGCTGATTACACCTTTAATGTTATGCAGAATAGTCAAACATACACACAGTAAAAAGATACTGAGTAAATATATGTAAATACATTTTTCCCTACTGGCACATTTTAAAGATGGTTTAAAGTAGTGTCCATGTTGTATGCCTTTGTTCACTAAAAGGCACGTGCTCTGGAGGTCAATAAGAGTGTCAAAGTGTGTCTTGGTTCCCCTCAACTAGGGGTGAAGCTGTAAAACTGTCCGCTTTGTTTACCGGATCGCCAATTTACACCCTTGGTTTTGGGGTTTACTTCGAGGCATCTGGTCTTATGCCTTGTGAAGTTTCCTTCAGCTTAATTTTACAGACACTCCTTTATAAATGCGGATCAGATAAGATTATCGGGATGGCAACATGCAGAAAGCTGGGAGAGGGGCTCTGGAATGTGATCAATTGACTGCTCCTTTTGGGAGCCCTGTACATCCCTACAGGGGTAGATGTGACTATTAGTGAACAAATTATAAAAAATATAATTGGTGTATACAGGATCCAAGACAGAGAAAGGGCCTTCAGAAAAAAAAAAAAAATCTCTATTTTTCATTTAATGACTGTACACATGTTCAATATCTTTCCTGTAATACAGTCTGTCTGTGTTGCTGTTTAAAATAATGTTTTAAGCAGTTCTTATGTTTATGGCTATTTACAGGCAGTTATTAAAATTTTAATTTAATTTGTTTCTGCCTAAGGTTGAACCGACCTTTACTGACAATATTGCTAGCTTTAGCTTATTCGTAATATCTGAAAGTTAAATAATAAATACATAAATAAATTCAAATTTTATTTGTCACATACACAGTCATACACAGTACGATATGCAGTGAAATGCTTAGACAACTGCTAGTGACCTTAAAATAAAAGACTAGGAATAGGAAATAAATATGAAAAATAAAATAAAAGGTACATTTAACTAAGAAAAATTTAAATTTTAATAAAATAACTGTACAACAAAAATACACAATATAGAAAATATATGAAGAAATATAGAACAATAAGAAAAAACTGCTGTACAAAGTAGATATAGATTTATGGCATTTTTGTGTGGAATGAAGTTAGATATAAATGGTAATAAAAATGGTAATGTCCAGGGTTGTGCAATCCACATATTTAAAGTGTCTTGTGCATGCAAATGTCCTTAAAAGTAATTTATTTAAAGTGGTTTGTGATAGAGTGATTTAACTAATGATTAACAAAGTGTAGTTGTGCAGTGGCCACTAGTGTAAACAAATGTCCAGAATGTCCAGAGTGAGTGTAAAAACCATATGTATGGTATTGCCTTATTGCCTGTGGGTAGAAGCTCCTCCTGAGTTTCTCTGTGTTGGCATTCAGGGAGCGGAATCGCTTTCCTGACCTCAACAGAGAGAACAGTCCATTGTTGGGATGGCTGAGGTCCTTCACAATCTTCTTGGCCTTGATCCAGCACCGTAGCTGTAGATCGAGAGCAGGTCACGGAGATCGGTGCGGATGGTGAGCTCTGCTGATTGCACCACCCTCTGTAGAGCTCGTCTGTCCTGCATGGTGCAGTTCCCGAACCAGGTTGTCATGTTTCCCGTCAGGATGCTCTCTATGGTGCAGGAGTAAAAGTTTCTAAGCACCTTGTAGGGCAGTCTGAAATCTCTCAAACGTCTGAGGTGGAAGAGATGCTGCCGGGCTTTTTTCACCACGGTGTTGATGTGACAGTACCATGGCAGGTCCTGCGTAATGTGAACACAGAGGTATTTAAAGCTGTCCTCTCTCCACTGGGCTCTCGTTGATGATGGGGGTCTGGTAATTTCTCTCCTGCTTAGTGCTAAAGTCCACTATCAACTCCTTTGTCTTACTGACGTTTAGAAGGAGGTTGTTCCTCTGGCACCAGTTCTCCAGATTAGGCCCACTACGACGGTGTCGGTAGCAAACCTAATAATGGTGGTGGAGCTGGTAGGCCACACAGTCATACGTGTACAGAGAGTACAGCAGGGGGCTCAGAACACAACCCATGGGGGGCTCCAGTGCTGAGAGTGATGGAGGCTGAGACATGTCCGCCCATCTTTACTGCCTGTGGTCTGCCAGTTAGGAAATTAGAGATCCACTTGCACAGAGATGAGCTGAGTCCCAGGTGCTCCAGCTTGGTGGTGAGTGTGGAGGGAATTATGGTATTAAATGCTGAGCTGTAGTCGATAAAGAGCATTTTAACATAATTCCCCCTTCTATTGTCCAAGTGAGTAAGTGATATGTGGAGATGAGAAATAGCATCATCAGTAGAACGATTTGGACGGTAAGCGAACTGTAGTGGGTCAAGTGTGTCTGGTAGAGAAGAAATGATGAAGTCCTTGACCAGCTGCTCAAAGCACTTCATCACTACTGAGGTGAGGGCTACAGGGCGATAATCATTAAGAGAAGCAGGATGAGGTTTCTTTGGAACAGGAACAATGATGGACTCGCATGTGGGGATCACCGACTGAGATAAAGAGAGGTTGAATATCTCCGTGAACATAGGTGCTAGCTGGTCTGTGCAGGCTCTAAGAATACCAACTGAGATGCCACCTGGTCCTGCTGCTTTCCTGGTGTTTACTCTCTTGAAGGCTTTCCTCACGTCATGCTCGGTGATGATGAACACGTTTCCGGTGCTGGCAGTGTCTTCCTGTCTGCAGCCGTTAGCATCGCTAGCATTAGCGTCGCTAGCATTAGCGTCGCTAGCATTAGCATCGCTAGCGTCTTTAGCTGCAGCCTCGAAGTGAGCATAGAAAGTGTTAAGCTCGTCTGCCAGAGTCACGTCCGCGTTTATCATGCTGGATGCTTTATAATTCGTTATTGTCCTTAGTCCTTGCCACAGCTGAGTCACTCTGTAGGAGCTCTAGTTTCCTCTCGTAGCGCTGCTTCGCCTCTTTCACCGCCTTCTGGACGTTATATGACGCAGCCTTGTATGGTTATAGTAAACTAAAAAACTTAAATTATTCAATTTACAAATGACACTGTTTTCCAACCATATCAATAATTGCACATAGCATGCCTTGATACTGTTGTTCTCAAATAGAGTACTAGATATATAGAGATATAGATAGAGTACTTTATTAATCCCAAAGGGAAATAGTATCCTTCCTCTTCTTACAGCAGCCAGTTCACATAATATATAACAAGTAAGCAGCAAACAACAATAGCAAGAATTTCAATAAGGAAAAAGGAAAAAAAAAAAGTTTACAATTAAGGTTCTTTAATGAACCTTTTATTCATGCTTTGGACCAGTGCCAAGGGTGCCTTGTGTCCCCAGTGGATGGTTTTAAAGCATGTCAGGTAAAAGGCCTTACCACTGAGCCACTGATGCCTGATGTGATGCTTTCCATGTGTCCATTAAAAATATTTTTTCCTAAAAAATAGATAGGTTGCAGGATAGTGACTTGCAAAAGTTGCATTAATGAACATTATCAATTTAAGGTACATTAATGAGTTAAAATTGTGTCAAATTTAAGGTGCATTAAAAAGTTGGAAAATGCTATCAAATAATATGAATATGAAAATACTGTTTCTATGTACTAGCATGATAATTGTATAAACAGGTGGGAATGAAATTGTACATAAGTTGCACCAGCGAATAATAATGAAGAGAATAGACCAGCAAGTATATAACCCGCAAATACTAATAAAAAAGAGGATGCAATACATGAAGATTGTGACTATAACGTATTTAGGACAAAAATGTATACGAGCATATTTATCTTGATGTCAGAGAAGGAGATGCCTCTCTTGACACAGAGCAGGGTTATTGTAAAGAATAATTTCAGTCACTATAACTTCACTACAAGCTCCACACATTCCAGGGAAGTGCCCAGTATTGAGCTAGCCTTCTTGCTGCTGCTGCTGCCCCAGCAGATGAAAGAAAAGAATATTTGTACATGCCACAACAGACTGGTAAAAGATCTGCAACATCTTGCTGCAGACATTAATGGACCTGAGTTTCCTCAAAAAGTAGAGTCTGGTTGTGGGTGCTACGGCCCCGCATATGCTAAAATTGGAAGAAGTAGTCTGGCAGAAGGAGTCTGGCAGGCCTACATTTTATTTTTTATTTTGGTGACAAACCAAGTCTTCTCCAATGACCAAAAATGTAAATGCTAGAATACTAAGAATACTTTCTCAACAGATTTTTTTTTTTTTTACTGATCCAGCATAATGCAAGAGGACTTAGTAGGAATCGGTTCTGCTCACAGTGGCAGCTGGCTGAAAACTAAGTGTTTTCAGTAGGCAATGGGTAGTATCTACCAAAAGTAGCCCAAATAAGGGACAAACTGGTGCAATGGCAATGGGGTTATGAATGCACAAGGTTCACTGATGTAAGTGGGGTGCAAAAGCTGGCCCTGGTCTTAACAGGGACAAAACCATTAAAGAGATGGCATTGCCACGGTTTAAATGGTTTTAAATTAAATTAATTTAATTACCTGATAGTAGGCCAACTTATAATCTGATAGTGTTAACTATGCGAATGTCCTGATTCGTGAATATGCCAACATATCTTATAAATAAAGCTGTTCATCGCCGTGCGGAAACCCGCGGCTCGTACTTCCACTTTACAAAAAGCAGCGTTTTGATCAAAAGGCTGCTAATTGCCCGCGATTTATCAATAAAAATGCAGACATTCTCGGCCAGAAATGCACCAAAGACAAATACATGTACAGTACTGTATTTAGGCTACTCGCATTGTTTTCACGCAGAGAAATTGTGTGTCCGTGCACGGAGAGTTTTTGTTGATAAGTGTATGTGGATAAGTTGATAAGTGTATGTTGTCAAAGTATTTGTAAACATATAATTAAGAGAAAAATGCAAATTAAGGATGTCATAAAACATAATGCAGTAATGCTCTATAAGCCCGCAATCTTATTAATGTTAATTATCCTACACACTGTATAAATGCAGATCATTTACTGCTTTCCGTTTCACCCAAATGAGGATGGGTTCCCTGTTGAGTCTGGTTCCTCTCAAGGTTTCTTCCTATTACCATCTCAGGGAGTTTTTCCTTGCCACTGTCGCCCTCGGCTTGCTCACCAGGGACAAACTGACCATTTTGATTCATACAAATTCACATTTCATACAAACTTAAATAATTATTTTGACTGTGTAAAGCTGCTTTGCGGCAATGAAAATTGCTAAAAGCGCTATCCAAATAAAATTGAATTGAATTATCGCCAGCCAGCACGAATAGGCGGCTCTGTCCCTTTGCCGCCTATTCAGGGAGCCTACGGGGTGAGTGAGTAGCGATAGTAGATTTGGGCACACACCCATCACAGGCGCACGCCGTGACAGAAAGTAAAGATGAGGATCACGATGCTCAAAATCCCGGAGCCCAAACCCCATTAAAATTAAATTGCCAAATATTGTAAGTAAATAACAATAGCCCACGTTTAGAAAAGCATTTTTATTTAAATTATTTAAAAAAATCCTGCATGTGTTTTGGGTGTTCTAGCTGCCACTGTTCTGATGGCTCTGTCAGAGTAAATAATTTTGTAACAAACCTGTAAATTTCCATGTAGAACAGGAACATCTGTATGAATAAATTGATATGATGAGCTATTGATCAGTGACTTATGTAAAGGACTCAGTTCAGATGTAAGTACATGGAAAGAAAGTAAATGGCTGCGCTGTTTTGGGGAAGGACGTGCTAATGACGATTTAGTCTGCTGTGTGTGTGTGTGTGTGTGAGTGAGAGAGAGAGAGAGAGAGAGGTGTCAAGAGGTCTTACATGCTCATAAAGCCGTAGATTATTAGTGAAAGAGAGGCTCAGCTGAAAAATGTTAGGCACATCAGTCACTTAAACCCAAATAAAAGGTCTTTCTGAGTGTTATGATATAGTTGTAAAATAACAGATGTACAGTACAAACGGTACGCACTGAATACTAAACCTAAACCAGGCACAAGGATTAATAAACCAAGATAGCCCCATACCCGTTTTTATTTTTTAAATAAAAATACCAAAAAATATTATCATGTATAGAGTGATTAAAAACAATGCAATTTATGCTATCATATGGAAAATCTCAATTTCCTCCATTCCAAGGATTAAAAACGGTAACAATGTCAACTTTAGAATCTGGAATCCAGAAGATTAAAATTACACAAATTTAAATCACTAAAAGTTTAGTGATTCAAGAGGTTTTTAAAGTGTGGAGAGGTGCATTTCAGTTTCTCTGAATGTATAGGTAAGAACAGCTGATTCACACCTGAAGAGGGTGAATAATTTGTATTTAAATGTTGTCTGGCATTGTAAAGCACACACATAGTAACACTAAAAGAACAACAACCCAGGATTAATAGAAATAAGAGGCCCTGATTATACTGCATAAATATTATTTAGTACAACAAAATTCATCCGCCCTCGGGAAAAGATTTTGGTGCGGTTGAGCGCTGATTAGACTGTAGGAAATTAAAGGGGAGGATTTTTATTTAGACTATTAAAAAAATTAACCTGCGTCTATTTTTAGGCCTGCCAGCTGCCACTTTTTAGTTAGAAGTTTTCAAAACAAATCTTATAATGTCCACATGACATAAAACATTCCCCTTGTTAAAAATGTAACTATTAATTTTACTATTTTAGCTATTACTATTTTGTTCACTTCCAAATAACATTAAAAAAAGAATATATTATTATTTTTTTAAATATTGTTGACTACATTTTGACCGTGTAAGTGCCAAAGTGCACGGGCGGCACCATGAAGCATGGACTTGAGGCGAGGTCTTACGAAAAAAAATGGGAAGGAAAGGGTTAAAGGAGTGAAGATGGAAAAGAAGAAATGTGCATGTGCAGGTTTGGTTGGCCTGCGGGCACGGGCTGGTGAGCGGTGGGCAGCGGACAGAGTGGCAGCGTAGGCCCGTGAGGACAGCATCTCCTGCCTCCGTCCGCTCGCGCTGACTCTGCTCTCTGCGGATGGCTGGACCAGCACCTCCCATCTCTCGCTTCTTTGAAGTCCCTGGGGCGCATTCCATTTGCCCCGCTTGCATGCCGCACTTCCATGTTGTTGCGCGCGCGTCGTGGCGCACAAATAGTAAAATCCACTGTAAACCAACAAACCCCGAGGACTTTATAGTGTGCAAGCCCGGGATCAGTAGCAAGGAGAGCTTACCAGCCGTGCCTAATTCCACGGCACTGCTCCTTCGCAAATCTGAAGGGGAGGCCGTCTAACTAGTGAGCGAGGAGCGATATTGCTTTCGGCGCACGCCGTGACAGGCTGAAAAAACTATTGTCCTCAAAAATGTAACAGATGAGGACTCTGATTAATGTGCTATATACTATATAATAAAACTAGCGCTGCACGATTTGGGAAAAATGTCATATTGCGATTATTAAGGTCAAAATTGCGATTTGCGATTGCAATACGATAAACAAGTGGTATGACTCAACTTGCTTGTTATCAAGGAAAATCCACCCACATTACTAATAATGCAGAAATTTTAATTTCTCAACTGAGATATAGTGTACAGTGCAATCTAGCAACTATGAACAAATGAACAATGTTTTTAATCAAAACAAAATTGTACAAATTAAAATAACAGTAACATATTTACATTATTGAATTAAATTACATTAAATTAACTTAAATACTTAAAAAGTAAAAAGTACAGATAAATAAAACAAATACCCATTTAAATTTTTTTTTTTACATTTTGTCCCAAAACAGGGACATTTAAGGAGGATGTAACATATACTTTATTGGTATTCTTATTAAATCACTCACCCTTTTTAATCTAATGATGAAGAAGAGATTAAAGGAAAGAAAAGTGTCCTTTAAACATATTAATTTTAGAGTCATACACTCTCATACACTGTATTTCCATTTATTTAAATAAATCTGTTAATAGCTGTCCTCTCTAACATACAGTTAAGTAGCTTTAAATATAAAAAGATTAAATTAATTTAACTTACCGATGGCCAAATGAAGTCTATGCCTGAAGCACTGTAACCTAGTCCAGTGATTAACCCCCCCGCTTTGGCGATGTGCGACCAAACCATCCTTACAGAGGTCCCATGCAGCCAGTGCCTCTCTCAAACCTGCGGCTACAGTATGTTCTCTCCGGTGTGATCGTCAGGGAAATACCATGTTTGCAGGCAACGGCTTTTCAGTTCAAACTCATTGTGCGCGGTTAGGCTAATATATGTCTCAGTCGTCCTGCTTGACCAAAGGTCCGTAGGAGTTAAAAAGAATTTCACTGCAGTTATTTCAAGTTGAACGTCGCTACGTCACTTACTGAGACTTACAAACACATCTGCAATAATGTCTTGTTTTGTTTTGCTCACACTGGGTTGTGCTTTGTTTGGTCTTTTTACTACTCTTGGCTTTTACCGCGATGCATTTATCATACTTTTCTGTGTTGCTTCAGGTGCTGATATAAATTTGTCGTGTTGCCACCTGATGTAGCGACTTTAGTTTTGCCAATTTTGCGCAGTACCTCTTTCTGCTTAGTGTCCGATATCCTGAAACCAAAATATCGCCAAATAACAGAGGTTGCATTTTTTCTGAGCACAGGTTCAGCGTCGGTCTCTTCTGTATCCATTTTCTTCCGTCTCCACACTGCGCTGCGGAAAGTCACGTGACCACCAGCATGTGCGCTACACGAGTCTGACTGGTTATTTTTTATTTTTGACATAAGAAATGGCCATACAGCTCTTAGAATGAATATCTCGCAACATTTGCTGTAATGTAATCGCATAGGCTGACATCGCGATTGCGATATCATTAATCGTGCAGCACTAAATAAAACTATATAAGACTACATAGGATTTATAAGATTTTACTTTTATTTAAGCGCACTCACAATAACGAAAAAACTTTATGATTTTGTAAATGTTTGAAAGCAAATAGGCTGCGTTGTTCTGTATTGTTTTTGGTGAACTTGAGCGCGTCAGAAAATTTACGCAAATGTTTTTTAAAATGGTCAGAGTCAGTCTGCTTGCTGTTTTCCCGACGCATTCATAATTATTTGTCTACTTCTGCCGGTACACTCTGAAAAATTTTTTGCATGCGGCTGAGCGCTGATTTAGGAGGGCTGATTTAGACGGAATTAGCCCAGCTGGTGAGCCGTTTTTTAATCACTGGAATGGAAGAGATAGAAAGTTTCCTTATCATAACATGTCTTGTATTGTTTTTGATCGCTCGATACACTACCCATCATTTTTAATGCTATTTTACAAGGGTAAATACAAATGTAATTATTTAATTTGGTTTATTTATTTATTTCTAAAATTAAAACATTGTAGAGTAATTAAAAGCATGCATGTTATAATAAGAAAAATCGCATTCCAGGGATTTAAAAAAGGTAACAATGCAAATTTTAGAATGTAGAATGCAGAAGATTTTAATTGTAAAAGTACAATTTAAAAAGTATTGTATGAGAAGGTCTGGAGTGGCAGAGAAGTATGTTAGAGTGGTGCAGGACATGTATGAGAGCTGTAAGATGTGCTATAGGTGTGACAGAAGAGTTCGAGGTGGAGGTGGGTCTGCATCAAGTATCGGCTCTAAGCCCCTTTTTGTTTGCTCTGGTGATGGACAGGATGACAGATGAGGTAAGACAGGAGTCTCCATGGACTATGATGTTTGCAGATGACATTGTGCTTTGTAGCGAGAGCAGGGAACAGGTGGAGGAAAATTTGGAGAGGTGGAGGTATGCTCTAGAAAGCAGAGGAATGAAGGTAAGCCGCAGCAAGACAGAATGTGTGTGTAAATAAGAGGGACCCAAGAGGATCGGTGAGGCTACAGGGAGCAGAGGTAAAGAAGGTGCAGGATTTTAAGTATTTAGGGTCAACGGTCCAGAGCAACGGAGAGTGTGAAAAGGAGGTGAAGAGGCGGGTACAGGCAGGTTGGAATGGGTGGAGAAAGGTGTCAGGTGTGTTGTGCGATAAAAGAGTATCAGCGAGAATGAAAGGAAAGGTGTACAGGACAGTGGTGAGACCAGCGATGCTCTAGGGCTTAGAGACAGTGGCGCTGAAGAAAAGACAGGAGGCAGAGTTGAAGGTACAGAACTGAAGATGTTTAGGTTCTCTTTGGGAGTGACAAAAATGGATAGGATTAAGAATGAGTTTATCAGAGGGACAACCCACGTTAGATGTTTTGGAGATCAAGTCAGAGAGGCCAGATTGAGGTGGTTTGGACATGTTCAGAGGAGAGATGGTGAATATATCGGTAGAAGGATGCTGAGGTTGGAACTGACAGGCAGGAGGTCTAGAGGCAGACCAAAGAGGAGATTTATGGATGCAGTGAGAGAGGACATGAAGTTAGTTGGTGTGAGAGAAGAGAATGCAGAGGATAAGGTTAGATGGAGGCAAATGATTCACTGTGCGACCACTAAAAGGGAACAGCCGAAAGACAAAGAATGCAAAAGATTTAAAATTTACACAAATTTAAGAAGAGGCCTGAAGCAAAATCCAAGATCCTCCCCAGTTTGCTGAAACCATGAACAGTGGGGAGAGGTGCATTTTAGTTCTCTTTCAAAGGCTACACTTGATGCTGCGTGAAAACGCTATGAAAACATCTTTCTGTGTTGCCGGTTGTGAAGCATGTATGTATCAAACGCGCCAAATTTTGGCATATATAACCTCGGTCAGGCGACGTTATCTGATGAAGCGCAACTCACTTTCACTTTGCACAAGGCAGTGTTTATTTTTTTTTTGTATATTTAAAGCGCATAAACACATTTAAACAATAATATTTTCGGCTAACATATCATACATCTTTGTAGTCTTTTTGCCCACACGCGTGGGTGCGTTACAATAATAACAACAATAATAAATTCGGCGCACTACTACTACTACTAATAATAATAAAAAATACTGAATGAAGAAAGCGCAGTTAAATAAGTATCAAAAACAAATACATATCAGTATTTACAGTTTGAGCTTGACACGTTTATGAGCTCTGTCGCTTGCTTTCAATGGCCGCCTAAGAGAGACATTTTCGGCTTCAGTAGGACACAATACTACAGACTGAAACACGACTGCCCCCTACAGGTAATGAGGGGCATTTTCACAGCTTGCCCCGGGATCTCTTTTTCTCGAAACCTGCGTTTTAAATGGCGACATCTGTAGTTAAAAAAGAAAACATTCCACAACAGAAGGATGTTAAAAAATGGAGGTACCTTTTAAGAGGTGCATCTTCCTCAGATTGATGCAGGTATTGGCTTGCTTATAAGAACAAATGTACCCAAGTTTCTAGAGCCATGGGAAGTCATCAACAGCAGAGGAGATGGACCTTATGCTGTTAAGACCATTCTGGGCTGGATTGTAAATGGACCGTTAGCGAGAGATCATCCAAACTAACAGAAATACAGGGTGACCCCAGGTGATGGCAAACAGGATTTCAATTGGAAGTCTGGAGAACCTAATTCAACAGCAAATGAGTTACGATTTTCCTAAGTGTAAGCAAGCTGAAAATAGAGTCCTCTATAGAGGACAGGCAGTTCATGAAGTCAGTATTACAGTCCATAGAGCTTGTTGATGGACATTACTGTATTGACCTTTCTTTAAAAAAGGAGGATTTAATGTTTTCAAACAACTATGGTGTTGCTTCCTTGCATGCACAATGTCTGAAAAGAAAATTCTAAAGAAGTTTGGATTTCCACAAGGACTACTGTAGTTTCATAGAGGACATGTTAATAAAAGGTCATGCAGTCTGTAAGTGAAAAGGAAGGAAACCCTGATAGAATCTGGTACATCCCACATCACAACGTGTACCACCCACAAAAACACACACTTTAAGTGGTGTTTGATTGCGCAGCTACTTACCAAGGAAAATCACTCAAAACTCAGCTGTTACAAGGACCTTAAGTCCTTAAGTAATTCTCTTATAGGTGTGCTGATAAGATTCAGACATAAGCCAATAGCACTTGCAGCAGATGTAGAAGGGATGTTCCATCAGGTTAGAGTTCCTGCTAAAGATAAAGACCTGTTGAGGTTTCTTTAGTGGCCTAAAGGGGACACAGATCAGGAAGCGGAGGCATACAGAATGACTGTTCACTTATTCGGTGCCACATCCTCTCCAAGTTGTGCAATCTATGCTCTACAAAGCTGTGCAAAAGATTACAGTGCACAATACAGATCAGAGGTAATTCAGACAGTCCTTGGAAATTTCTATGTGGATGACTGTTTGACATCTGTAGCTACTGAACAGCAGGGTATAGCTCTGATGCATGAGTTAAGGGAGGTGTGTGCTTCAAGAGGATTTAATTTGACCAAGTGGATGTCCAATAGTCGTCATGTACTCGCATCCATAAGTGAGGAGAGCAAAGCAAAGACAGTGAAGGACTTGGATCTGGAGAAGAACAAGCTGCCATTGGAAAGAGCTCTAGGGGTTCAGTGGTGTTTTGAGACGGATACCTTGCAATTCAAAGTAACAGAGCAGGAAAGGCCTCTAACAAGGAGAGGTATCTCGTCTATGGTCAGTTTCATTTATGATCCACTTGGAATACTTTCTTCAGTCATTCTTCCTGCAAAACAAATACTGCAAGAGCTTTGCGGAACAAAACACGAATAGGATGAAAGTATTCCAGAAACTCTCAGACATCAGTGGAACCTGTGGTTGGCTAGTCTCCAGAACCTAAATGACTTTCAGGTCATGAGATGCATAAAGCCAATTAACTTTGGCGAAATTATTTCAGCAAAATTGCATAATTTTCAGATGCCAGTGAGCTGGGCTATGGCAGAGTATCATACTTACTTATAGAAAATCACAGAGGTAACCAGCATTGTGCATTTATTTTAGGTAAGGCAAGGGTTGCTTTAGTGAAATCAGTTACTGTACCATGTCTTGAACTCACTGCATCTACAATGACTGCTAGAATGGACAATATGCTGAAATCTGAATTAGGATTGGGTCTTCAGGAGTCTGCATTTTGGACAGAGAGTACTTCATTCTTGAAGTATCTAAACAATGAAAGCACACAATTCCGTCCATTTGTAGCCAACAGGGTAACTACTATTAAAAAAGGTCTCCAAGGTGGCACAATGGAGGTATGTGAGTTCTTCATCCAACCCAGCTGACAATGCCTCAAGAGGACTTACAGTGGATGCTTTCCTTAAAGCAAAGTCATGGCTCACAGGTCCATCCTTTTTCGACAAGGACAGAATTAAAGTGTCCAAAAATTCCAAGTCACACACTTAAAATATCTAACAATGATATTGAGGTTAAGGAAGTCTCAGTCAATGTAGTGTCTGCAGATAATTATGATTAATAAATTGAATTGAATTATACTTCTCAGTTCTTTTCACACTACTCAGATTGGTACGGTTTGAAAAGAGCCACTGCATAGTTCCTCAAGTTTAAAAGTATTTTGAAGGCACTCATGGAAAAAAGGAAAAAGCTGTGCCACCCTTCAGGACACAGTATATCATTAAATTTTTAACTAGAAGAGAAAATGAGAACCTTCAACCTTTGTTACATTGACTGTAAGTGACATTGAGACTGCTGAGAAAGAGATCATTCGCTAAAGCCAAACAGTCATGTTTCCAGGAGAAATCAAAGCCCTTCAGCAAGGTAAACCTATTAAACGCAGTAGTGCTCTCTACAGGTTGTCACCAGTTTTACGAGACACAATCCTAAGAGTAGGTGGCAGGTTAAGCAGATCAGCTACTGTATGCCTGAGAATTCCAAACATCCTGCAATTTTGGCAAAAGACCACCATGTTTCAAGTCTGATCTTAAGATCAATTCATGTAGATGTTGGCCACTGTGGTCGGAATTACATGTTTTTAAAGTTGTGAGAGAAATACTGGATTCCAAAAGCACAAACGGCCATCAGAAAGGTTCTGTTTCAATGTACTATTTGCAAACGCCAACACAGCATTACAGGTAAACAAGTCATGGCTGACCTTCCTTGCGACAGACTTTTGCTAGATAATCCTCCATTCACAAATGTAGGCATTGATTATTTTGGCCCATTTGAAATAAAAAGAGAAAGGACATTGGTTAAGAGGTATGGGGTAATCTTTACTTGTTTGACAATAAGAGCTGTTCACATTGAGATTGCTAGCTCTTTGGATACGGATTCTTGCAATTTATGTGCTATGGAGATTCTTTTCTAGAAGGGGCCAAGTTCAAACAATCAGGTCTGACAATGGACCGAATTTTGTTGGAGCAGAAAAGGAGTTGCGAAAGGCCATACAAAGTTTGAATAATGACAAGATTGTGACGACATTGCTTGCAAAAGGTGTGCAGTGGATGTAAGGCCCTGAAAAAAGCAAATAAGAAGGCATATTCAGTTGGTCATAATGTTATGGTTGATTGATATGCTCAGTAAAACTTTTTAAGGTACTTATAAAACAAATCAAAATAAATCTTTATCTAACTTATTTTTAAGCAAAGAGCAAAATAACAATCTTTCATCAAAACAGTTCTTGACAGTTTTATTGCTTTGTATGACCTTTTAGATGACCTTTACGATAACCTTAGGATGACCTTTGGGATTTTTATGGCCTCGAGGTTCGATAAAAAAGGGGGTATGTATGTATTTATTCCTTTATTTATTGTAAGGATTTGTTCAGTGCGCTTTTTATTTGAAAAAAAAGTTATGCTTGGTAATTCATTTTAAGTTGTTTATGTTTAACTATTAAGACAGGGATATTTAATTATTACCAACTGGAGAACAGTGAAACATTTAATCAGTATGGTAAAAAAAAAAAACGTCTCGGGTTACTTTGCTGTAACCCTATTCCCTGAAAGGCGGGAACGAGATGCTGCGTGAAAACGCTATGGGAATATCTTTTTATGTTGCCGGTTGTGAAGCATTTGGGAATTACACTCAAAGTATCAAATCCGCCTATGAAGTCTAATTTAATTGGTACCATGTAACATTTTATTTCTATTTATTCTATATTTTGCTGGCAAAATACAATTTAAGGCAGAGACATCTGCTCTGTCTTGTTAATTCGTTTTAAACTTAAATTCTGCCAATTCTCCCATCCGCGAAATCAGTTTGATAACTTCACCTACATGCAAGGTGAGAAGAGGGATTACAGCAACTGAGCGCGCTGTCGCGTTAGTAGAGTATGTCTGCATTTTTATCGATAAATCTGCTCATATCTGCATGCGTCTATTAGCCTTTTGATCAATGGAATAGATTTTTTACTATATATTTAAATTGCATATACACACATTCATCATGAAAGATGTATTTTAAAACAAAACCATGTTTGCTTCAGCATTGGAAACAGTTTTAGGCTAACTTTATTAATAATTATTCACTTTTGTATTCTTTGTTGTACTTCGTCTTTTTGCACACACACACGTGCACATTTAAATTAAATCCAATTAAATCAGACTAGTTGGATTTAGATACCATTCTTTTAATTTAATATAGGGTCAGTTGTATAATGTTAGGTTAACAGAAATATGTTATAACTTGAATAAATCGGCTCACCTCGGAATGTCGTGTTGGAAGCATTTATCTGGCAAGTAGCATATATTATTATCGATAAATCGCACGCGTTTATCATCCTTTTGATCAAAATGCTGCCTTTTGTAAAGAGAAAGTACGAGTTGCCGCACGGCGAAGAACAGCTTTATTTCAGTCATAAATTCATAATCATATTCCAGCTATTATTTTCAGCTGTGGTCAAATAATGGATGAAATAATTATTCAATGCTGGACACAAACAGCAAAATACATGATTATTATTATAAAAAGCCCAAAGCACTTTGTGTTCATATAAGAATATTTTTTTATATTTAGAACATATATTTCCTTTATTATTATTATTATATATTTTATTTTTTTTTTTGTTCATTTATGTCTTTTGATGGTGCTCAATGTCGACAATGCCACTTTTTTGTTTTTATGTTTTAAATAAAATAAGTTGGCATATTCATGAATCAGGACATTCGCATAGTTAACACTATCAAATGCCCTACTATCAGTAGTATCAATCTTTCATTGTTTTGTCCCTGTTAAGACATTACAAAAAATACATAAGAAACATATTATAAATTTCAAAGCACGAATTTGGGCATCTCATTTCATCATGATGAAAATAATATGAAGCACATATACACACATTCATCATGAAAGATCTATTGTAAAACAAAACAAAAAAAAAATTGTTTGCTTATTGTTTTAGGCTAACTAATTGTACACAATTCTTCGTTGTACTTGGTCTGCCTTTTAGATAAAGTCCTTCCATGCGCCATCTGGCAGATATTTAGTGAAGCACAACACATTTAATTAAATTCCCGAATGTTGCTTATGGTATTTAGCGGCATGGCGCGCGCCGAATTGCGGCATTTCGCAGGGAAAAATGTGCATTCTTAATTGCCACATCTTTATATGGGTAAAGTAACTGATGTGCCCTACATTTTTTCACCAGAGCCTACGGCGATAATTCACGATTTTTCATAAATATGTAAGACCTATTGGAACCTGGCTTAGGTGACAAAGAGTGGCAACTCCCGAAAAGCAGACCAAACGTCATCAGCACGTCACTCCCCCCAAACAGCGCAGCGAACTGTATTTACTTACACCTGAACAGAGTCCCTTACACAAACATATGATAAGTAGCTACTTATGATACATACATTTAAGCAATTTATTTATACAGATGTACCTGTTTTACATAGAAATATACAGGGTTGTCGCCAAATATGACAAAGAGCCGTATAGGAACAGTGGCAGAAATAGATGCACAATAATTTTTTTATAGCCTAAATAAAATGTAACTTTAGTTTAAATGAGGTTTGGGGTCCAGGATGTTGAGCCGGCATTGTGATCCCCCTCTTTAAGTTCCTTTGTAGTCTAATCAGCGCTCAACCGCACGCATAAAGTTTGTCAGAGCGCACCGGCAGAAGTAAACTAATAATTATGAATGCGTCAGGGGAAAACAGCAAGTGACTCTGACAATTTTAATAATTCATTGATAAATTAACATCCAAGATGGCGCCGGTGAGGTTGACTGCCATTAACACTGCTCCGACCCACTTTTTTTTGTTTTTATTTTTTAAGTTAGTTTTTAGCGTTTTATAACTAGTCAAATCATTACGATTGAGTACATTAGGTATGATAGAGACACTCTTGTTTCTATTGGTATACAATTTACTCACAATTCAACGTTTTTAACTCCGGATCCGAACTGGCCGAGTGAGACTCTGAGGGGGAACAAAGGATGCACACCGCACACCTCTGCCTAGCATCCTGCTCGCCAACGTCCAGTCACTGGAGAACAAGCTCGATGACCTCAGGGCCAGGGTAAAGTTTCAGAGAGACATTCGAGACTGCAATCTTCCTCATGCCAAAATACAAACAAAGGCTAAAACACAATGTTTCAGA
The DNA here is from genome assembly GCF_024256425.1 of Clarias gariepinus. NCBI lineage: Eukaryota > Metazoa > Chordata > Actinopteri > Siluriformes > Clariidae > Clarias > Clarias gariepinus. The sequence continues at coordinate 15,990,556 of NC_071102.1, forward strand.
CACTGCCAAAACCGGAAGTGTGTATATCATCTCTAAGCATGACGTGAGAAGAGCCTTCAAGAGAGTAAACACCAGGATAGCAACAGAACCAGATATCATCTTAGGTCGTATTCTCAGAGCCTGCTCAGACCAGCTAGCAACTGTGTTCACAGAGATATTCAACCTCTCTCTATCTCAGTTGGTGATCCCTACATGATTCAAAGAGTCCACCATTGTTCCTGTCCCGAAGAAACCTCATCCTGCTCCCCTTAACGATTATTGCCCTGTAGCCCTCACCTCAGTAGCCTCTGGTCAGAGACTTCATCGTTTCTTCACTACCCGACACACTGGACCCTCTACAGTTTGCATACCACCCGAACCGTTCCACAGACTTACATCTCCTCCACACATTACTCACTCACCTAGACACTTGGAGGGGGAATTATGTTAAAATGCCCTTCATCAACTACAGCTCAGCATTTAATACCATAATTCCCTCCACACTCACCACCAAGCTGGAGCACCTTGGACTCAGTTCATCTAGGTGTCAGTGGATCTCTAACTGCCTAACTGGCAGACCACAGGCAGTAAGGATGGGCGGACATGTCACAGCCCCCCTCACTCTCAGCACTGGAGCCCCCCAGGGTTGTGTTCTGAGCCCCATGCTGTACTCTTTGTACACCTACGACTGCGTGGCCACTTCCAACTACACCGCCATCATCAAGTTTACTGACGACACTGTCTTGGTCAGCCTGATCACGAAGAATGACGAGACAGCCTGCCTAGAGGAGATTGGAAATCTGGAGAACTGGTGCTAGAGGAACAATCTCCTCCTGAACGTCAGCAAGACAAAAGAGCTGATAGTGGACTTCAGTACAAAGCAGGAGAGAAACTACCAGAGAAGCCCAGTGGAGAGAGTGGACAGCTTTAGATACCTCGGTGGTCACATCACGCAGGATCTGTCCTGGTCCTGTCACATCAACACCGTAGTGAAAAAGGCCTGGCAGCATCTCTACCACCTCAGATGCTCTGCTATAGAGAGCATCCTGACGGGAAACATCACAACCTGGTTCGGGAACAGCACCATGCAGAACAGATGAGCTCTACAGAGGGTGATGCAATTAGCTGAGCGCATCATCCGCACCGAGCTCCCTGACCTGCACTTAATATACAGCAGGCGATGCTGGACCAAGGCCAGGAAGATCGTGAAGGACCTCAGCCATTCCAACAATAGACTGTTCACTCTTTTGCGGTCTGAAAAGCGATTCCGCTCCCTGAAGGCCAACACAGAGGGACTGAAGAGGAGCTTCTTCCTGCAGGCGATAAGGTCTCTCAACCACACCACCATGCAGAACTAATACCATCTTTTTATCATTCAAAATTGACTGGACATTCATAGACACTATAGACTCATTCACGCACACCACACTTACATATTTATGTTTTTATTCTGGACCATTGCACAAGACACTTTAATAATTCACTTTAATAAGACACTTTTTATGCATATTTGCACAGCCTTTTTTATACACCAAATTTTTACAAATATATATTTTATATATATATACAGTGGTGTGAAAAACTATTTGCCCCCTTCCTGATTTCTTATTCTTTTGCATGTTTGTCACACTTAAATGTTTCTGATCATCAAACACATTTAACTATTAGTCAAAGATAATACAAGTAACCACAAAATGCAGTTTTTAAATGATGGTTTTTATTATTTAGGGAGAAAAAAAATCCAAACTTACATGGCCCTGTGTGAAAAAGTAATTGCCCCCTGAACCTAATAACTGATTGGGCCACCCTTAGCAGGAATAACTGCAATCAAGTGTTTGCGATAACTTGCAACGAGTCTTTTACAGAGCTCTGGAGGAATTTTGGCCCACTCATCTTTGCAGAATTGTTGTAATTCAGCTTTATTTGAGAGTTTTCTAGCATGAACCGCCTTTTTAAGGTCATGCCACAACATCTCAATAGGATTCAGGTCAGGACTTTGACTGGGCCACTCCAAAGTCTTCATTTTGTTTTTCTTCAGCCATTCAGAGGTGGATTTGCTGGTGTGTTATGGGTCATTGTCCTGCTGCAGCACCCAAGATCGCTTCAACTTGAGTTGACGAACAGATGGCCGGACATTCTCCTTCAGGATTTTTTGGTAGACAGTAGAATTCATGGTTCCATCTATCACAGCAAGCCTTCCAGGTCCTGAAGCAGCAAAACAACCCCAGACCATCACACTACCACCACCATATTTTACTGTTGGTATGGTGTTCTTTTTCTGAAATGCTGTGTTACTTTTACGCCAGATGTAACGGGACACGCACCTTCCAAAAAGTTCAACTTTTGTCTCGTCGGTCCACAAGGTATTTTCCCAAAAGTCTTGGCAATCATTGAGATGTTTTTTAGCAAAATTGAGACGAGCCTTGATGTTCTTTTTGCTTAAGTGGTTTGCGCCTTGGAAATCTGCCATGCAGGCCGTTTTTGCCCAGTCTCTTTCTTTTGGTGGAGTCATGAACACTGACCTTAATTGAGGCAAGTGAGGCCTGCAGTCCTTTAAATGTTGTCCTAGGGTCTTTTGTGGCCTCTCGGATGAGTTGTCTCTGCGCTCTTGGGGTAATTTTGGTCGGCTGGCCACTCCTGGGAAGGTTCACCACTGTTCCATGTTTTTGCCATTTGTGGATGATGGCTCTCACTGTGGTTCACTGGAGTCCCAAGGCTTTGGAAATGGCTTTATAACATTTACCAGCCTGATAGATCTCAATTACTTTTGTTCTCATTTTTTTCTGAATTTCTTTGGATCTTGGCATAATGTCTAGCTTTTGAGGTGCTTTTGGTCTACTTCTCTGTGTCAGGTAGCTCCTATTTAAGTGATTTTTTGATTGAAACAGGTGTGGCAGTAATCAGGCCTGGGGTGACTACAGAAATTGAACTTTTAACTGTGATAAACCACAGTTAAGTTATTTTTTAACAAGGGGGGGGGCAATTACTTTTTCACACAGGGCCATGTAGATTTGGAGTTTTTTTTCTCCCTTAATAACATAATCTTCATTTAAAAACTGCATTTTGTGTTCAATTATGTTATCTTTGACTAATAGTTAACGGTTTTTGATGAGCAGAAACATTTAAGTGTGACAAAAATGCAAAAGAATAAGAAATCAGGAAGGGGGCAAATAGTTTTTCACACCACTGTATATATATATATATATATATATATATATATATATATATATATTTGCTATATTAAAATGTTCTATTGTACAGTATACTTCTATTTTATTTCTATTTTTATCCTAGTTAAATTTATTTTCTATTGTATTTCTTTTATTCATATTTATATATATATTTTACCTATAAGCTTTAATTTTCTTAGGTCAATTTTCCAAGGTTACTGGTGGTCATATAAGCATTTCACTGCATATCGTACTGTGTATGTGACAAATAAATTTGAATTTGAAATTAGTGATTTCTTTGTTTTTGGCTATGGTAATGAAGGTAATCATTTCATCTCGTCATCTTCATAGGAGTAAATGTACCTATATTCGCGTTTTATACAAATTACATAATCTGATATTTTTTCATTAGTTTATGTAAAAGTGGATATTTCACTTTCTATAAGTATATATTTTTCACATCTGTAACGCAAGTATACACAGAGTTTCTTTTTGTTTGCGCTTAAGTTCACCAAAATCAATACAGAATAACGAATTGTTTCTTGCACTATTTTACAGAATCATAATGTTTTGTCGTCATTGTGACTGAACATAAATAAAATTTAGGTCCTATTATGCTTTTGTAGCTTATATAGTTTTATTGTATAGTTTTAGCACATTAATCTAAAAATAAATGTGGCACTCCCTTTTTTGATGCACACCCAGAGACTGTTTTCTGGCTACACTAGTGTTACACATAATACAATCTGGAGGCTCACTGTGATAACATTAGTATTGTAATTTTAGTAGTGTGATTATGAATTCATTTAATGTTTCACTTATATTAAATGCTATAGTCTATAGTTATAGCACCACTTAACGGTAAAGCCAGCAAACGCGCACCCTAATGCAAATCATTATTCTGGTTACCATCAGTACAAAGTGACCAAAACCAGTACAAGATACACATGCCTATGCCATAAGATGAGGTGGAATGCTTTTTTCGGTCCATTTTATTACAAGTTAATTGTTGCTTCATCTATTTTTGGAAGTTATTTCTGTTTGGAATTTTTAAAATTTTTTATTTAAACTCTAATCTGGTTGCCCTGCCCCTCTAATGATTTACATCCCTTATACATCCAGGTTTAATTTATCTTTTCTTGGAATTATTGGCCTATTGCCAAAAATTATCAGTGGATCTATATTATTATAAATAACTCCTAATAAGTTAATATTGACTGATAATGCTGTAGCCTCCCGCAGCCAGGGGGCTAGAAAGAGCTGATTGGCTCTACAGCCATTCATGGGCATAAGCTCACCCAAGCGGAAGAAGCAAATATCGCTGTCCTCTGAGTGTTATGCCACCCCAAAGAGTGTGAGCGAACAGTTCGAAAAGATGCAGTCGGCTGGCATCACAGGGTTTGAAGGGAACTTAATGTGGGAGCACACCTAGTGACAGGTGGGAATTGGATTCCATTCAGTGAGCTAAATTGAACTTGTTACTAAACAACGCATTTGCCAGGGATTAATGCAAACTTTGGAATTCAGTCAAATGTGCGTTCAGACCTCTCTAGGTCTTAAAGGAGGAAGGACTAAGCCGCAGACAGGGCACTGTGCCTTTTTAATTAATCAGGAAACATGCAGAGCTTTCGCTGCTATCCCATAAACTGCCATCTAAAAAAGGAGTTATAGTGTTACTGTTTAACGATCAGCTTTGTTTAAAACCCTAGTTACACTAAAACGGAGTCTAGAATCTAACTTCCGGTGGGTATAGGCCTAGCAGAGCAAAAAAAAAGACAAACAACAACCATTCAAACAAGACCCCAAAGTGTATTAAGTGACAAATAAAAAAAAGTGCATCAAAAAAAACACAATATATACAAAATATATACAAATACAACAAGTGCATGTGTGTGCGCGCACGTGTATGAATAAAACATTGCGTACGGACAAAGCTGTAAATGTGCGTACGCGGTAAAAAAAATCTGATGTATGAAACACTGCGTACACGGAATTCCATGCATATTCTCTTTGTACATCCGAATTAACGTGAAATTGAGCGCACGTGCATGAGCGCAAAACCTGTCCCTGCCTCCTCCTCCGTATAAATATGGTAATGACTCCACTTTGGCAAAACTAAATGAAAAAGCAATAGCAAAAGCAAGCAAGAAGAGAAACTTCACAGAATGTGAATTAGAGGTGCTCCTGTTGGAGGTAGACCAGAGAAAAACTGTGTTATTTGCAAGTTTGTCCTCCGGAATTAATAACAAAATAAAAAAAAAAACTTAGCTGAAATAATATCTTTAAATAAATCACTCACCAAGTAGCCACCCATCGCGCACCCTGCCACCTTGGAGCTTCATCCCAACCATGCTGTTTGTGAGGATGAAGGAATCCACCTTGCCACAATATTTGTTAGGCGCATTTGAGCATCACATATTATTTGCACATTTATTGAATGGAAATGTTACCGATTCACATATGCAAATTCGTCTTCGGATGGCGCCTTTATAGGAATGTGCGTGTAGTCGATCGCTCCGATTACATTAGGAAAACCGGCGACCGCTGCAAATTGTGCTTTAATGTTTGGCTGGTCAACTGCATAGTACGGAAACCTTATATACCTGCTAGACATGCGGATGATCCCGCTAGCATTGCACGGCTCAAAGACGACTGGCTTAACCCCGAGCGGTCTGCCAGTTCCATTTGGAAAGAACCAGTTGCCAGGAAACCAAGCGTTGTCAGCACCTGTAAGGGAACGGTTAATGCGTGGCTTCTCGCTGTCTCTCTTTCCGAATTTGGACCCAACTCAGCACAGAGCTCCGAGAGGGTAGCTCTTGGAAATCTCAAACGGCTAATAAGTCAGTCATCATCAAGGGCCAGATAATCACTGTGATCCCTAAAAACGCGTTCCCTTTGGATTCGGTAATTGACAATGTCCTCTAATAAGGCCAACACTGCCATTGCCATAGACTAAGGGTTGTATACATTTGCAAATGCTTTTATATGTTCTAAATCACATAATTGGTAAAAAAGATATTGTGTCAATTAACCCATTTTATCAATTATAAATTAATAACAATGTTTTTTACATTTGTTGGTGCGATACTTTGTAGTGTGCAATTTAACATAATTGCCTTTAGGAAATAAAAAAAACACACACAAGAAATACACATTTACATTTGGGCATTTGGCAGACACTCTTATCCAGAGCGACTTACATTTTTTAAAATCTCATTACACATCTGAGCAGTTGAGGGTTAAGGGCCTTGCTCAAGGGCCCAACAGCGGCAACTTGGTGGTTGTGGGGTTTGAACCTGGGATCTTCCGAACCGTAGTCCAATGCCTTAACCACTGAGCTACCCCTGGCCCACTACGCCAGACATGAAGTTGGCGTGGAAGAACGCACAGTCTCACATTAATTTCACTGTTAGTGTGAAAACCGTGAGCGTGAAAACTGGCATAAGCAAAGTTTTTGTGCGTATGCAGCATTGATACATAAGCCCCAGGTTATTACTAAGTGTGTGTGGCGGAAGAGAAATACGTAATTGTGTAAATGTCTTCCCTGCTGGGTCTTAGTGCTCGTCTTTTACTAATATAATCAACATCCGTGCATGCGTGTACTTTTTACTATAACACCATGACCGTGTGTGTGTGTAAAACATCTTTTATTTTGTTTCTGTATGCTTGTGTGTAAAGCAAAAGCAAGTCTCATTAGAGACGTTAAAAATCCATGTTTTCTCCCAGCGCAAGGCTTAGCCTGCTCTGTGCACACACAGACCCTGCACACACAGACCCTTCGTACTTTCACCTTCATAGACATACACACACTCTTTCTCTCTACTCCACACAGAAACACTGCTCTGTCGATTTTTTTTAAAGGTAAAGTGCAGGTTAATTTGTTTTATTTTTACTTTACTTTTGCAGTGATTCCGTTGGTGTGTTTTTAACATTTTTATTTGGTTTATGAATGTTTTGGAATACGCTTCCAGAACAAATTATGCTCATGATAAAAGGTTCCACTGTATATATTTGGCAGATGTAGAGCATACATGTCTATGTTTTTATTAGTCCATTTATTTTATTATTATTATTCAAAGAGCAACATGTTTGTGCACTTTCTAAAGATGTTAGTTCTGTTTTGGAATAAAGGGTTGAAAATGAAGTTGTTGGTTTGTCTTTTATCCGATTAATCCGGGGAAAAATTAATCGACAAATTAATCGATTATTAAAATGATCGTTAGTTGCAGCCCTAGTTGTATCACATGACCCGACAATCCATCAGGATTCCCTCGGGCAGTGGCAGTGCATGCTTGCGAGTGCTTAACCAAACACTGTCAATGGGACTACTAGAACCTATTGGGTTCATTTCCCTGCACAGATGTGCTTTTTAAGCCATAAATCAGAGGTGTCAAGTAACGAAGTACAAATACTTCGTTAACTTACTTAAGTAGAAATTTGAGGTATCTATACTTTACTGGGGTAATAATTTTTTAGCCGACTTTTTACTTCTACTCCTTACATTTTACGCAATTATCTGTACTTTCTACTCCTTACATTTTAAACATGGCCTTGTTACTCCTATTTTATTTTAGCTTGTCATTCAAAAAAAAAAAAAAAAAAAAAAACATCCGGATAAATCGCGCCATCGTGATTGTGGTTTGATAAGAAGTATAAGCATACTATTGACACCCTATTGGTTGGTACGTGATCCATCTCACCTGCACATGACGTCACGTCACACACTCCAGCAAGGACGTTTGAATAAAATAGCATTTTCGGTTGATAAGGTTGTGATAAACAGACGAAGATGTCTGTGATAGAAACTCAAAATTCGAGCGAAGTGTAACAACCAAGCACCAGCAAGGCGGTTGTTAGCCAAGAAAACCATATATATGGTGTATAAAAGCGGGAACGAGATGCTGCGCTCTAATGCCGCATTGCGGGCGTGACTGGATTTTTTTTTGACAAAATTGACCTGAGGATGTTTCCGGTTCATGCCTATTTATAACCTCCAGGTGCACCCAACCAAATGACGTCACCTGACCAAGGTTATATATGCCAAAAGCATTCCCATAGCATCTTTTTCCCGCTTTTTCAGGGAACAGGGTTACAGCAAAGTAACCCAAGACGATTTTCATTACAGTGAATCAAATACATTATTACAACAGTGTTGGGTGTAATGCTTTATAAAGTACTTGGATTACTTTTTTGATGTAACGAGTAATCTAATGCATTCTGTCTCAGTTATTTAGTTGTTTTTTTTAAATGTAATCCGACAATTTATGTAATCCCTGAGCCAGACAACAGTGATTCCCAACCCGTTATTGTGTATGTATGTGAAAGTTGTCCTACAAGGCCCGCCCTCTATAACCTGCCCCCCTACGTTATTCCTGCTGTTATACCCCTACGTTTGGGGTGGAAGATGGAAACCTAATCACAGTGCTAAAACTCGCGGTGAATCATCATGAACCATACTTAAGGCCACCGCGCAAAACTGCATAGGTGAGATAGGGTTTTTTTGTAGTTAACAGATTATGGGCCAAACTTCGCTGATGGTAGAGTAATTATAAAGGTCTGGACTAAAACAACATGCATGAGGAATCACAAAGGCGTTTTCATTTTCTGCAGTGGAAAAGTACTTTGAAAACTACTTGGAAAAGAACTAGCTTTAGTTAGGTCAGATGGAGAAGCTAACTTTTAGAAGAAAGTAACGCTGTAATATAACTGAAAAAACAGAAATTTTGTAATGTAATTGGTTACTTTAAAAAGTAACGTTCCCCAACACTGTTATTAAATGTGTTAATAAAAACTTTAAACTTGTTCTATTGGAAGGTCATATAGTTATCATATTCTAATGACTATCATATATTATCATATACTAGTTTGCTAAAGAGAATCATTGACAAGTATTTTATTTTTATTGTTATTAAAAGGTTAAAGCTAAAAAATCAGTGGAACTGCTCACAACATTCCTACTACTCAACGTTTTGATTAAATTCATATTGCTGCGTAGGTCAGAACATAGCACATTAGGCAATTATTATTAACTATAAGATGATTTAATAAATTTTTAGATTGCTTTACTTTTCGAGAACTGTAGCTGCCACTATACATGCATATTGCTCAAAACTGCCTCTAGTATTGCTCTTTTCCTTCTCCAAAGAAGAAAGCGAGGCTCTTCCCTCGAGCCTCCCTTATGTCTAAAGGACGAATTCTCTTGCTAACTGTTCTGTCGCACCTATTTCCCCTAATGAAACACATCAGAAACACAGACAAAATAGAAACTACATTGTGGCTAAAATAAAAATTTTGTCTCCTGAGTTACAGAAAAGCAAGCTTTGCGCAGTAAAATTAGGGTAAGTAAAATAGAGGTGGGGATGCTGAATTTCAGCCAGAGGTCCTTTAGAGAACCTGTTAGTAATAGACCATATGACCTACAATTAGCCAAATCACTAAATCAAACAGCAGTCTTTTTTGTTGTTAATTCACATTTTATATACAGTACATGCTTATCCTTTGCCTCTTCCTGCTTCTGTAACTACCAGTTTTGCTATGTTTGGAAGCCATGATGCACATTATTGTAATAAATAAAAAAATAAACAAATAACAGAGAGGTAACACTATGACACTCAAGAGATGGTCAAGAATATTTTCTGCAAGAGACATGAGATTTACAGGAAGAGTGCAGAAAGCTGTTGTGTTTGCTATGTCCTGTTATGTCCTCTACATTGCATTCCACAATTAGGTCTTCTGAACTTCTGAAATAAATGTTGATATTTTGTAGATTTTGAGTTTTTTGGGGGTCCTCATTCAGCATTATCCCAACGTCATTTTATTAAAGTACAGTACTTTCTAAAAAAACAACATTGTGTAGACAATTTTAAATTAAACTTACTCATCTTCTATACCGGTTTATCCTGTATTCAGGGTCACGGGGGGCCTGGAGCCTATCCCAGGAGGCTTAGGGCACAAGGCAGGGTGCCAATCCATTGCACTGCACACACTCACACACACACACACACACACACACTCACTCACTACAGGCAAATTGGGAACACCAATTAGACTAATCTGCAGGTCTTTGGACTGTGGGAGAAAACCGGGATACCCAGAGGAATCTTACCAAGCACAGGGAAACATGCAAACTCCATGCACACAGAGACGGGAATCGAGCCCGGACCCTGGAGGTGCGAGGCGACACTGCTAACCTCTATACCACCATGCCGCTCCTAAATTAAACTTAAAAAAAGTTAGCAGTCCAAAGAAGAGATTTCATTAAGTTTATATTTTATTCTTTATTATATATTTTAATCTAATAAAAATAAAGTATCTAGTAATTCTAATATATAATATTATATTATAATATGCCACCGTGCCACTAATGCCTAGTGCCCCTCAAAGTTCCCTGGTGCATCCTTGGGAGAGCAATGTAGCCTGACAGATACCAAGGCAGGTACAGGTATATTGAAGATTTACTGAAGCTTGCAAATATGTGCAATCCAAAAAGTCCAGGGTAGGCAGGTCAGACAATAGACCAAACAACAAGTTATGGTTATCAAGAGCAAGAAAAGAAAATCATAAACAGGATAAGCACCAAGTTTGTTCACTGGTCCTGTGAAATGTAAAATGTGTCCAGTGAAATGCAACAGAAAAGGTCATGCTAGTGGAAGGCTTTTGCTTTTTTTGCAGGAGTTCTCACATCATGCTGACAGTGATGGCTTTTAATATGGATGTCACTTGTTGCATCAAGTTTAGTTGCCTGTAATTATCAGAATTTGCTTTTACATTAATATTTAAAGCCATCTTCAGTCGCTTTTTCATTCTGATGGAGTTTATGCTAATAGCAATGAAGGTGGATATCATTACAGAAATGACTAATCTATTTTCTGTATCTACATATTTTTCTATTTTTACAAAAATAATGTATATATACCAGGAATAAATAATTTATTGATATTGCCATCAATAGGCATTGTTGACTTTATTTTCATAGTTATATTAGGAAAACACATCTACAGTAGCCTAAATCTGACAATGTTGATTGTTGCCTGTGCTCTGTAGCAGATGTTTAGGAGGTTTTATGAAAGGGGCAACAAGGAAAATTACCATTGGAATAATTTTAGAATTCATCTCATGGTGCATTCTGAGCCATAAATTGCAATTAAATGCACAATAAAATATTTATCTTCAGTACTTTTAGTACTTTGCAGTGGGCGTAATTCTGGATTTGCGCTGCAACGTTTTTTTAGAATAGGTAAGTGTAAGTTGCATTGGGTAGGTTGTTAAATTTGAAGGAATTGCTTAGTAAAGCATTAAAATGATCGTTGAATAGAGCCAGCATTTTGACTGCAGGCTGCATTTACTTTTGGGAAAGCATCTATGAATATTTGATACTGATATCATTGTCAGTTAAGTTCCACAAGGTGATAAAAGAGTCAAATTAATTAGTTAGAATAAGTCACGTTCGAATAGTTGATTTGGGAGTGATCAATGTGCAATTTGATGTCTAACTCTGAAAGCTAATATGACCTTTTTTTTCCTGCGCTGCAAGATATTTTGGCTTGGAAGTGCTTATCAGAGACATTCAGAATAAACAGAGACAAGAGAGTGGGTATCACTTGGCAGAACTGCTTTTCTACTTTTATGCAGGAAGGATTTAAAAGCATGAGCGAGATTTAACTTAGGTAAGTAAAATAGGCTAATTACAGTAAAGTATATTTAATTATATTTTATAATACTGTATTTTTAAGTTTTCCAAAAGCAGAAAGAAATAAGGCATACATTTTAGTAGACTTTGTCTAAGGAGTTTTAAGGTTAAATTTGCTTTAAAATCCACTGCTTGGACATCAAAAATGTTGTGGATCACAAAGGACAAATTTCTACCATGTATCAAGCTTAGAGAAGTAATGAATTTGCTGAAACTACTGGAATTAGATTGAGAACTGTCAAACACGTTATTAAAACTGAAAGGAAAGTGCTCAAGTATTTACTTTGTGGAAGAAATGTAGTCAGATAACTTGGTGAACACAACACATGGTGAAGTCTGAAGCCATCCATACCAACCTGCTAGCTATCTTATAGATCACAAATGAGTTGATTCAATTTAATTTAAATAGTGCTTTTAACAATGGTTATTGTTGCAAAGCAGCTTTACTGAATTAAATAAAAAATTGGGGAAATGAGTGTGAAGTGTGTTTGGTATTTGAAGTAAAAAATTGTCATCTGCTAACTACACTCAACAAAAATATAAACGAAACACCTTTGTTTCTGCTCCGATTTTTCATGAGATGGACTTAAAGACCTAAAGACCACTCCAGCCCAGGACCTCCACATCCAGCAGTTTCACCTCCAAGATCGTCTGAGACCAGCCACTCAGACAGCTGCTGAAACAATTGGTTTGCATAACCAAACAATTTCTGCACAAACTGTCAGAAACCGTCTCAGGGAAGCTCAACTGCATGCTCGTCGTCCTTATCGGGGTCTTGACCTGACTCCAGCTTGTCGCCGTAACAGACTTGAGTGGGCAAATGCTCACATTCGATGGCGTCTGGCACGTTGGAGAGGTGTTCTCTTGGTGAATCTCGGTTTACATTGTTCAGGGCAGATGGCAGACAGCGTGTGTGGCGTCGTGTGGGTGAGCGCTTTGCTGATGTCAATGTTGTGGATCGAGTGGCCCATGGTGGTGGTGGGGTTATGGTATGGGCAGGCATCTGTTATGGACGAAGAACACAGGTACATTTTATTGATACCGTGATGAGATCCTGAGGCCCATTGTTGTGCCATACATCCATGAACATCACCTCATGTTTCAGCAAGATAATGCACGGCCCCATGTTGCAAGGATCTGTACACAGTTCTTGGAAGCTGAAAATGTCCCAGTTCTTGCATGGCCAGCATACTCACCTGACATGTCACCCGTTGAGCATGTTTGGGATGTGCTTGACCGGCGTATATGACAGCGTGTACCAGTTCCCACTAATATCCAACAACTTCGCACAGCCATTGAAGAGAAGTGGACCAACATTCCACAGGCCACAATTGACAATCTGATAAACTCTATGCAAAGAAGATGTGTTGCACTGCATGAGGCAAATGGTGGTCACACCAGATACTGACCGGTTCTGAGTCCCCAGACCCCCAATAAAGCAAAAATCCTTTTATTGTGGGCAGTATAAGGTACACCTGTGCACTACTCATGATGTCAGATCAGCATCTTGATGTGGCACACCTGTGAGGTGGGATGGATTATCTCAGCAAAGCAAACGTGCTCACTATCACACATTTAGACTGATTTGTGAACAATGTTTGAGAGAAATGGTAATATTGTGTATCTGGAATGAATTTTAGATCTTTAAGTCCATCTTATGAAAAATCGGAGCAGAAACAAAGGTGTTGCATTTATATTTTTGTTGAGTGTACATAGCGTTATGCTAGGGTTAGCGTTATGCATAGCGTTATGCTATGTATAAATAAAAAAAACATTGTGTGTTGTGTTTGTGCAACAAAAATATTTTCAACCCGCCAAAAAAGACACTCGTATTTATGAAATAAAAAGCCGAACTTAAATTATCCACCTGCAGAAAACCAAAAATGACGACTGCAGTCAGCGGTCAACCAAAAAAATTAGCTAAAAAAAAAGATTAATATATTTATTATATATTATTATTAATAAGGGCATCATATTAATATGAGATAACAAATTTAACTTTAATATCTTCAATATTATATAGTTTAGTAATCTGTAAAATATAAATAAATCTCGGTACAGCTTTAATCAATAATTTTTATTGTAAATATACGGGGTGGCACGGTGGTGTAGTGGTTAGCACTGTCACCTTGCACCTCCAGGGTCCGGGTTCGATTTCCGGGTTCGATTTCCGGCCAGGATCAATTCCCGTCTCTGTGTGCATGGAGTTTGCATGTTCTGCCCGTGCTTGGTGGGTTTTTGCCAGGTACTGCGGTTTCCTCCCACATTCCAAAGACATGTAGATAAGGTTAATTGACGTAATGTGTCTATGCCCTGTGATGAATTGGCACCCTGTCCAGGGTGTACCCTGCCTCATGCCCTAAGCTTCCTGGGACAGGCTCCAGGTCCCCGCGACCCTGAATACAGAATAAAGTGGTATAGAAGATGAGTGAGAGTGAGTAAGTTAATATATGGAGGAAGTGATGTCAGCGCTGGTGACTTCGCAAAGTGTTCCGAATGGTGGAGTTTTGTTGAGAGAAGCTCTCTTGACTGACCTTCACTGCAAAAGGGAGCAGGTAGTAGGAAGCACCAAATACATGGTGGGCATGGGCGGACTGGGAACCAAAAAGTGGCCCTGGACGTTCTGGCCCACAGCAGCCCACATCATAATACATTAGCTTCAGTTACTAGTATAAAAATAACACAATACAGAAATCTATGCTATTTAGGCATATTATTTGAAGTATCACTGAACATATATTGGGTCATATTAGTAAAGCAAAGAAATAAAGGAAAGGACATTAAGACAAACAACATATAAAACTATAAAGACAATATTTAAAAAAGAATGGCAATAAAACTGAACAGGTAAGCTGAAATAAAATCAGTAGCAGCATTATCTCACACAAGTAAACTAGTTACTTATTTTAATTATTATGGTAGTCAATATTAATTCGAAATAATGCTGAGAAACGTTATTTTAAATTTATATTGACTACCATAATAATTACTTGCACAAGTTAATGCTGCTACTGATTTTATTTCAGCTTAACTGTTCAGTTTGATTGTCATTCTTTTCACTTGGCTCTGGTAGATCAGGGGAGTGGTGTTGGTCATCATCATCAGTCACTGGTTCATCACTGACCCTGCTGCACTTGCAGCTTACACTGATGAGTGGTATATCTTACACTGCATCAAGATGATCCCCCCTGTTTAGGGGAAATTTCACCCATACAAGTGTGACAAATATGCATAGAATAACAAATCAGGAAGGGGAAAATACTTTTTCAGTGCACTGCACATGTAGTCAGATTGTTCCACTGGGATGGAACTGTGCCAGGTGGAATTATAGCATTTTTAAAATCATACTAACTTTACACTATGAATAACTTTGAATGATGAATGCTTTTTAACACCCTTGTGACTCAATAAAAAAACAATGCAAAGAATATTTTTTAACAGCCTGTAAATGATACGTTTTGGTGTTTATGTCTCAATGTCTCATTTTGCTGTCAAACTCTTCATAAGCCTCCTGGGTCTCAGTGAGACTGGTGCTATGGGACACTGAAAATATTGTCTTTATACGTAGTTTATATGTTGTTTGTCCTATTGTTCTTTCCTTTGTTTCTTTGAACATGGATGCAATAGACCAAACTAACTAATATTGAGGTAAGGCAAAACATCCGCATACGTGGTAGCATAAAACACATGCTCCTTGTCAGCGGCACCTGTGCGATGTACGCACTCATTCGTATGCGTAGAAAAGAGATGCGATATTATGGTTTCCCAGACAGACATAATTAACATAATTACACATGTTGAGATTAGGGCTCTGTGGTGGGCCAAACCATCAGTTTCAGGTCTCCTTATTCTTCTCTATGCTGGAGATAGTTTGTAATGACATTGGCTGTATGCTGGGGTAACTGTACTGCTGCAGAATAAATTTGATGCCAATCAGATGCCTCCCTGATAGTATTACATGATTGATAAATATCTGCCTGTATTTCTCAGCATTAAGGACACTATTAATCCTGACCCAATTCTAGACTCCATCTGCAGAAATTCAGCCCCAGACTTGCAAAGAACGTTCACCAGGCTTTTCTGTTTCCTTTCAAAAGCTACACTCGATGCTGCGTGAAAACGCTATGGGAACATCTTTTTATGTTGCCGGTTATGAAGAATGTGTGTATCAAAAAACTTTGGCTTATATAACCTCGGTCAGGTGACGTCATTTGATGAAGTGCATCTGCAGGTTATAACCGGAAGTGAACTGGAAACATTTCTTAAATCTTTTTTTCTTCAGGACTGCATTGTGTTTGCGTGTGTGTGCAAGTGAGTTTTAAAAGTATTAACTTACCGATATGGTAGGAGATCTGTACCTCCGCATGATGGATCTCTTTCGGAGCGTGATCTTCACACCGTTGTTTCGAGTGCTTTGCGCACCCCTGTTCCTGGGGTTAAACAGTGCAATCTGGCAGACGTGCACGAGACAGAATGCCCTGACAGAATGCCCTGTCTTTCTCTCGTGCTCCAGCTGGATCTGGAAGTTTTCCGTCCACTTCTCACTTCTTCCGCGGGTATGGAGGAGTTACAGCAGGTAAGTAATGCATGCGATCGAGCGATTGCATATCATATCTGGCCGCAAAAGCGAGATTTTTTCCCAAGCACTCAAAATTTAGACGACGGGTTTCTGTCTGGTGGCCGGGGGGAGGAACCTCAGCGACGCTCTCTCTCTTCCCCTTTTTTTTGGGGACCTTCATGACGAGTTAACTCTTTCATGAAATAAGCCTTATTCATCCTGTGTTTTTCATCCCATCAACTTTGACTTATTCAAATATTGTTGATGCGAAGCACGGGGTTATATAATGAAGCCCCAGATAGAAGAGACGCTTGCGGGCTATCTCTCTCCTGGGACATCCTCCCTAAAAAAGCACACACTCCCCACCAAGCCGCGTAGACTGACGTCTTCCATGGTGGGGAAAAGCTTTTAGGCAGCGGATCAGGCTGGTGCTCCACTGCGACCATGGCGGCTTTTTGCAGGCTTTCCAGGCTGACCTGCTAAAAGACTTGAGCACTGGCAGGGCTTTTCATGATAGGGTGTGCCAGGGAGAACACTTTTTAGGAATTTTACGCGCCCCTCCCCGGTGGGAGCCATGCCCACGGTCCTGGGCAAATGAGCCTCAGGACTTCTTTTTCATGAAGAAGACAGTATGTAGGAAGAAATGTTAGTTCTTCTGTCTTTTTCTGCCATGTTTCAGGATGCCGAACATCTAACACCCCGCGGTCTAACCGAGCTGCCAAGACATCTGGCCCTTTCGGGGGAAACTGCCAGTGTGGAAGCTACTGCCAAGTATATCTCCTTGGGTACTAAGCACTGTAGGGGGAGGCTACAGGATTTAGTTGTCACATCGCCCTCCGTGTTTCAACGGCGTGGTCTCCACTTCCGTCAAACTGGAAAGGGCGCATCTGCTGACTCTGGAGTTACAGACGTTGCTGAGAACAGGGGCCATAGAACATGTTTCCGTACCAGACAGAGAGTCAGGCTACTACAGTCGGTATTTCTTGGTTCCCAAGAAGAACGGAGGGCTGCGTCCAATTTTATATCTTCGCAGGCTGAACCGCTATCTGAAAAAAGACAGGTCCAAAATGTTGACTGTCAAAGTGGGTGTTCTCAAATCCAACCAAGGGATTGGTTTGTAACAATCATTCTGAAGGACGCATACTTTCATATAAAAATATTGCCACAACACAGGAAGTTCCTGATGTACGCTTTCGGGGGTGAAGCTTACCAGTATTGGGTCCTTCCATTTGGTCTACAGTGGTGTGAAAAACTATTTGCCCCCTTCCTGATTTCTTATTCTTTTGCATGTTTGTCACACCTAAATGTTTCTGCTCATCAAAAACCGTTAACTATTAGTCAAAGATAACATAATTGAACACAAAATGCAGTTTTTAGATAAAGGTTTACGTTATAAAGGGAGAAAAAAAATCCAAATCTA
Source organism: Clarias gariepinus (assembly GCF_024256425.1). Lineage (NCBI taxonomy): Eukaryota > Metazoa > Chordata > Actinopteri > Siluriformes > Clariidae > Clarias > Clarias gariepinus. The sequence continues at coordinate 16,008,372 of NC_071102.1, forward strand.
CATGGCCCTGTGTGAAAAAATGATTGCCCCCCTTGTTAAAAAATAACTTAACTGTGGTTTATCACACCTGAGTTCAATTTCTGTAGTCACCCCCAGGCCTGATTACTGCCACACCTGTTTTAATCAAGAAATCACTTATATAGGAGGTACCTGACACAGAGAAGTAGACCAAAAGCACCTCAAAAGCTGGACATCATGCCAAGATCCAAAGAAATTCAGGAACAAATGAGAACAAAAGTAATTGAGATCTATCAGTCTGGTAAAGGTTATAAAGCCATTTCTAAAGCTTTGGGACTCCAGCGAACCACAGTGAGAGCCATTATCCACAAATGGCAAAAACATGGAACAGTGGTGAACCTTCACAGGAGTGGCCGGCCGACCAAAATTACCCCAGGAGCGCAGAGACAACTCATCCGAGAGGCCACAAAAGATTCCAGGACAACATCTAAAGAACTGCAGGCCTGACTTGCCTCAATTAAGGTCATTGTTCACGACTCCACCATAAGGAAGAGACGGCCTGCATGGCAGATTTCCAAGCCGCAAACCACTTTTAAGCAAAAAGAACATTAAGCCTCGTCTCAATTTTGCTAAAAAACATCTCAATGATTGCCAAGAATTTTGGGAAAATACCTTGTGGACCGACGAGACAGAAGTTGAACTTTTTGGAAGGTTCTGTTACATCTGGCATAAAATTAACACAGCATTTCATAAAAAAAACATCATACCAACAGTAAAATATGGTGAAGGTAGTGTGATGGTCTGGGGTTGTTTTGCTGCTTCAGGACCTGGAAGGCTTGCTGTGATAGATGGAACCATGAATTCTACTGTCTACCAAAAAATCCTGAAGGAGAATGTCCGGCCAACTCAAGCTGAAGTGATCTTGGGTGCTGAAGCAGGACAATGACCCAAAACACACCAGCAAATCCACCTCTGAATGGCTGAAGAAAAACAAAATAAAGACTTTGGAGTGGCCTAGGCAAAGTCTTGACCTGAATCCTATTGAGATGTTGTGGCATGACCTTAAAAAGGCGGTTTATGCTAGAAAACCCTCAAAAAGAGCTGAATTACAACAATGCTGCAAAGATGAGTGGGCCAAAATTCCTCCAGAGCGCTGTAAAAGACTCGTTGCAAGTTATCGCAAACGCTTGATTGCAGTTATTGCTGCTAAGGGTGGCCCAACCAGTTATTAGGTTCAGGGGGCAATTACTTTTTCACACAGGGCCATGAAGGGTTGGATTTTTTTTCTCCCTAAATAATAAAAACCATCATTTAAAAACTGCATTTTGTGTTTATTTGTGTTATCTTTAACTAATAGTTAAATGTGTTTGATGATCAGAAACATTTTGTGTGACAAACATGCAAAAGAATAAGAAATCAGGAAGGGGGCAAATAGTTTTTCACACCACTGTATTTAAAAGTCATAATGTCCAGTTAAAGTATAAAACGTTTCTGTTGGTGTATTTTTTTTTTTCTATGATTAATACTTATTTGTGGTGTTTTATGCTTTGTACATCTTTTCAAATTGAGACCTCATTTGTAAGTTGCTGCTGGTGTAAAAAAGGCTTTTTATTAAATATAAAATAAAAATCTTTGTTTTATTCAGTTTGTCTTATGCTTCCTTCCTTCACAAAAGTCTGTTGGCCATGGTTAATTATAATTAACTGAGGGTATTTAATTAAAATAATGGGAGGGGGGTGTTTTAATAAAACAATGTCTTTCCGACCTAAATCAAACATTTGGCAGATGTATAAACATCTGATTAACATCGTCTTAAGAGCGGATCAGGGTCATTTTAATTAATTTACGTCTTAAATACGTAGGCTAAGCGTCGTTCTAACATCTGGCAGGGAAATCTCGGTAAGGGGAAACGCCCTCTGCCAGACATCTGCCAGATGAAAAAGATGATGTCGCATGATTTCACACATTGTGTGAAATGGCTAATAAAAATAGGTAATTTAAACGATTATGATGTAGAGGTGAATTGGTTTAGTCTTGACTTCTGGTCGTGAGTGACAGCATTAGGGGAAATCTGTTGATTGTCGAATCGTCGATTACAAGGTAAACACAGCGATGGTGAGAAAAAGGCCTAAGCTGTCAGGTGCCCAATTTAGGAAAAAAAAGAAAAGAAGATGAGGAGAAATGGGCAAAAGATAAAGGTATGCAACAATGTTCTCTCTGTATGATTAAGATATTCATGGCATTATGTTAATTAGTGATATAACGTTAACTCTTGGGTTTGTTAGCGTTCTTGCTTATGATGCTTGCTATGCTTACCTTGCTATAAAAGCCTAATATACAAACCATCATAGAAATTCTAATTGTTTCTATTAAATACCATTATGAACTATAAACTTTTTCCAATAAAACTATCACAAAACTCCTTATTGTAGTGGGGCGCCAGGAGGGAGTCTCGCCCGGGGAGCAATTCAGCGTAGAACCACCACTGATTAAATCAAATAAAAATGTTATTTGTCACATACACAGCTATACACAGTATGATATGCAGTTAAATGCTTAGGTCACATGCAGTCGTATAAGCATTCAACTGCTTATACTCTATTTTCCTTTATGAACTTAGGTCATGTGCACATTTTAAACTAAAGTTAAAAAGGAAAATAGGGTATTCAAATAAAAAGTAAAATGTGAAATAAAATTATACAAATATCGAAAAACTTGCTGGAAAATTTTTACTGTACAATATGTACAAAGTTGCTAAAAAATGGAATTTAAATAGAATTATATGAGATTCATCTAAGCAGTTGTGCCTTAACGACTATCATGCCCTTTTCTACTGACTGGCATGAAGAAAATGGCATTGTGGTTGGATTTCCTATACTGTGGGTGAGATTGTGCCTTGTAGCTGTCTTTCAGTGTAGTATAACAATGGTCCAGGGTCCTTTCACCTCTGGTGGGGCAGGTGATGTGTTGATAAAAGTTTGGCGTCCCGGTGTTGTGTTTAGTACTGTGGGAGAGCCTCATGCAGCTTGCATAAGGCAGTGTCTGTGTCCGCCTGGGGTGTAATGTATCCACATCAATGCCATTTCTTCCTTGATAGGGTGGCCATATTTTAGGACCCAAATATGTGAAAGAGTGCTTCTGGTAGCATAATGAAGCTTTTTTACACATGAACTGGCCAACACATTGTGTGCTGAAATCAAGGCTAAGGTAACTGAAATTATTTGTGTGCAACTTTTTTGTTGTTGTTGTTGCAGGCAGTGTAGTACCCATTGAAGTACTTTATTTAGTGTTTTTTATATAAATCAAATTGGAAACCTTTTGGCAAAAGTACGAAGGCTTTTAATATTTATTAATTTTTGGATAAAATATTCAAAAGAGAAAAAGGTTAAATGTGCCTAAACGTATTTTATAATTGTGCAAGCAAAGCTAGTGATTTGAAAATCATGTATACTAAAGTCATATGGAGATATTAAGTAGTTTACTTTATTTTAAGGTGCTACAGTTGTCACAAACTCAGCCTCGGTGACTCTCTCCGATCACCACCAGAGGGAGTCATCACCAGAGAACTAGTTTCCATTCGAACGGCATTACCCACAACCCTGTGCTTTGGGCTGATCACCAACACACGTGTCAGCCATTATCCATAGACCTTAAAAGAGCACACTCACACTAACCATGTCGCGAAGTCTTGTTTTGCTGTTGTGAATATTTCTGAGTGTTGGATTTTTCGTTGCCAACCCCGATTGTCTGTTTATTTCTTACTGTCTGCCGCCTGCCTCTTGACCCTTGCTTTGCTTACTGGATTTACTCGATTGGATAGCCGCCTGCCCTGACTCTTCCTCCTGGACTTTTAACTCTGCCTCTGGTTAGCTTGCTTGGTTTACTCCTACTTGACCCTGACCTGCATGTTTATGAGTGTTGCATATGGATCATAACCCTGCTGACTCCGCGTCGAAGAAGACTTCGCCATCTATCGATCCAGCAACTATGTTCCAGCCCAGCACAGAATTGTCTGATTAAGGGTCCGTGTTGGCGGCTCAACAGCAACAACTTGACCGCCTCACCGCAGTCACAAAGGAACTGGTAAGGGCGCTACAAGGACTCCATCCGGCGAATCACCTACCCCTATTCCTCGGCTAGCGATAGACACTTCGACCACACCCGCTGCGACGGCCAGCCCGCGACTGGCGTTCCTGGATAAATCCGACAGGACACCCTCGAAGTGTAAGGGCTTTCTGTTACAATGTTTTATGTTTGTTAACCAGCAACCCACCCTCTACCCTACAAAGACTAGCCGCATAGCGTTTGTGTGCTCACTATTATCCAGTAGGGCTCTCGACAATGGACTGTTTTCTCTGTTTTCTCTGTTGCGGTCTGGGAAGCGATTCCGCTCCCTGAAGGCCAACACAGAGAGACTGAGGAGGAGCTTCTTCCCGCAGGCGATAAGGTCTCTCAATCACATCACACCACACAGGAGTAATGTCTTTTAAACATTGACAATGACTGGACAATCATGGACACATTCATGCAATGCATATTTACATGTCACTTTATACAATACATGTTTACCTGCCATTGCACATGACACTTTGCCAATCTGACACTTTAAGACATTTCAATGCCACTTTAAAACATTTAAAAAAATTGTATATATATTTCCCCCCCATATTCCTATATTCTATTTTTGTGATATTTTTACATGCCCTTATTTGTACAGTTGTTAATTTTACTAGTTACATTTATTTTCCTTTGTATTTTATTTCTTTATTAATATTTATTCCTTATATATAGTTTTTTTATTTTCTTTTTAAGGTCACCGGGGGTCGTATAAGCATTTCACTGCATATCGTACTGTGTATGACTGTGTATGTGACAAATTAAATTTGAGTTTGAATTTTTGAATTTGACTGGGCCACGGCGGTATAGAGGGAGAACCGCATCCTTTTTTTTTTTTTCTTCTCTGACTTCTTACAAAACTTCAGGGAAGTCTTCGACCATTCAGTGGAGGGCAAGGAGGCTGGTGAGAAACTACTACAACTTCGACAAGGCAATAACTCCGCAGCTGACTACACACTAAGCTTCCGCACGCTCACTGCTCAAACCGGGTGACCGGACGACCCCCTTAAACTGCTGTTTCAGCACTGAACTCTAATTGGAACTAGCCTGCCGGGATGAGGGCAAATCCCTGGCACAGTTCATCGATCTCACCATTCGCAACGACAACCTCCTTAGGGCACGCCGCCCACTACGAATGGTTCCCCCTGCTTTCTGGACTAACCCGCCACGACCAGAGAGTAAACCCATGCAACTAGGAGTCACCCACATCAGCCCGGAGAAGAGGGAATGGCAAATGCGAAGAAACCTATGTATCTACTGTGGCTTACCCGGATACATGCGCTTATCCTGCCCCACACACCCCTGTATAATAGGGATGGCATTAGTTCTGGCAATATCAATACTACAGGAATCTCGATATGGGTATGTGACGAAGAACTAGAACTTACTGCAGCAGACTTGCAAGTTTTAGTTCTTCGTCACATACCCATATCGAGATTCCTGTAGTATTGATATTCAAAAATAAGAGCTCTTGTGGATTCCGGTGCGGCCGGAAATTTCATCGACTGCGATTTTGCCAGAACTAATGCCATCCCTATTATACAGTGCGTCTCTCATTTGGCAGTGGCAGCAGTAGACGGTCATCCTCTGGGCTCCGGGCAAATTCAGCACACCACTGATGATCTCACCCTGTGTGCCGGGGCTCTCCACACAGAAACTATCCGCCTGTTTGTCCTATCCGCATCACAAACACCCGTCATCTTGGCTAGAAAAACAAAACCTGGTGACTTCCTGGACAGAGAGACAGATCCTACGATGGTCCGAACCCTGCCAAGCACTATGCCTCTCTCACATCCCGTCCAAAGTGGAGGGGAACAAAACCGGCTCCAGATTATCCGACCTCACGAAGTTACCCAGGGAGTATCGGGATCTAGACGAAGCCTTCAGCAAGATCAAGGCATCACAATTACCTCCTCATCGATCCACCAACTGTGACATCGACCTGCTACCAGGCTCCCAGCCTGCCAAGGGCTGGATATTCCTCCTTTCTTAACCGGAATCAACATGAGGGCCTACATAGAGGAGGAACTAAACAAAGGCTTCATTCGTCCATCCACCTCACCCATCTCGGTGAAAAAAAGATGGTGGACTCTGTCCATACATCGACTACCATGGTCTTAACGAGATGATGGTCAAGTTCTGCCACCCACTCCCACTGGTCCCGGCGGCCTTGGAACAAATACGCACTGCCAAATTCCTTACCATACTGGATTTGCGCAGTGCCTACAATCTCATTCGTGTAAAGGAGGGGGATGAATGAAAAAACGCTTTCTTAACTACCACTGGTCACTACGAGTACTGTTGTGGAAAAATACTCAGAGTCAGGCTTTGCTTACAGAAGATTACGACCTTTATTATCATGCAATAACGGCCGGAGCTGCACCATGGACACAACTGAATCTCTGGTCCATTTTCACCATTATATATGCAGGGCTCGCTGTACATCCCTTCAACATCTGTTTCCCATTAGGGGCCCTCTTTAGCTCACAATGAAGGTGCCCCAATGTAAAGCTCTGGTTTCCTATGCACGCGCACACAGAGAAGCCTATGTCTCAGCTTCGCACGCACATCCCCCATTATATACAGATATGGTACCTTCTATCCCCAAAAGTAAGTAAAATCAAATGAAATTAAATAAAAATTTCTCCCATATCCCCCCCTCTGGGGCTTATAAGTCCCACACTAATTGTTTACTCCAGAGTGCGACTCCATGAGTTAGTCTTCCTTACACTAACTGGTGATTAAATTAAATCACTGGATTTTTATCAATGACCAACCCATGGATTCGTATTCTAGGGAAGATCGAGCCAAACTTCTCTGCCCTTATTTGACTAGGACAGAGTAAAAGACTCGACCTCCATGACCTTATACTTCCCATAACCCAATAACATGACATGAACATGTAAATAATACAGTGATTTTCTCTGATTACATCAATTGGATAAATCATATAACCTACAATGAAACATACATAACACAATACAACTTTTAAGAATAGATCGAATTTTAAACAGCCTTGTCGTAATATAACAGTCTTCAACCCAGATGCTTTGCGCATCGTAGAGAGTCAGTTGGAGCCCACAAGAGAGGTTGCCAGCACGTCATTATGGGCTCATGCCATGGACGATACGCATCAATATATGAACCAGTAAAGTCTCTTATTAGAGTTATATATGGGTGAGTTAGGGATGTCCTTGATGACTGTGTCCAGAAATTTATCATTGTCTGTTGTTGCTAGGAAATGCTGTTAATTTAAGAAAACCTTTGGTTAAATATAAATCACATTCATAAAATTCATTAGACACAATAACATCACCCATTAGCTGCTTTAATTAAATTTCTGCATCTGGAATAAAAGAGAACGTTGTTTAGTGGCATTACACATTGTCATAATTTGTTTAAGGCTTGCTTCCTTCTGTGCACTTTTCCTGTGGAGGAAATTAAAATTAGTTGTCGCTTCTGCTGTTTTATCTGTGAGAGCAATATAGTGTTAGTTAAACAGAAATGCATTTATACAATATAGAGGACATAAATCGTTGTCACACATAATCTGTACAGTTGTTTGTCCTGTCAGTTGTGTAAGGGGGAAAACTGGTCTCAGTCAGTCAGTCAGTCTCGTCTGTATCAGGAGTGGGGTGCTGCTTTTAAGCAGTTTCTCATACTTAATTTGGAGCAGCGTAGTGTTTGACGCTGCGCAATTTGGTATCCAACTTGTGCCAATAGTTGGTTATTTCCCAATAAAGATTGAATTTCTTGCACTTTTTTTTTGATGTTAGGTTCTTCTCTCCTTCTTCCTCAGTTTTCAGTACTCATGTTTTGGGGACTCTTGTGTAATGGTTCAAGTGATACCACGTGGTTTTGCCTTTCACTTGAATCACTGTTGGAGTGGCTGCCACAACTTTGTAGTACCCCTCCCTCCTGGGCTTGTGCCATATCCTCCTGGACACTCGCAGATAGACCTGGTCTCCTGGAGTCGTGGGGCATGGAGCGTCTTTTCCTTCATCGCCTCCTTGCTTTTTTCCTGCACATAAATTGCTTCATATATGGCAGTTAGTTTCTTCATATAAGATTGTTGCAGTTGTTTTAGTGGTGGGCCTTTATATGGCTTCTACAGAATGGCACAGGCATGGGTCGACCCGTAAGCATTTCATGCAGGGTTAAGTGTGTACTTCTGTTAGTTTGCATGCTTGTTAATTCATTGGTGCAAAAAGTAAACCCTCAACCCAGTTAAGCCTTGTACTACTACAAATATTATTAATTTTGGCTTTGAGATTGCCATTTATACTTTCTACCTTCCCCTGGGACTGTGGACATACCCAAATCTTTGCTATGTTCCCAACCGTTGTAATACCTGCCTTATATTTTCTGAATGAATACTGATCTATTATCTGAACTGATCTCTAACGGAATTTCAAATCTAGGTATCACTTCCCTTGTGATTTAATAACTGTTCCTGCCCCTTCGTCTGCAGATGGTATTGATTCTACCTATCTACTAAATCTGTCAGTTATTACAAGCATGTACCTTTCGCCTCGAACCCTACTTTATCGTGTCCACATAGTTCACCACAAAGTGCTTAAATGGTCACTCTGGAACCGGTGTATGACCAATGGGTGTCGCTGCTTCCTTCATGACATTATGCTTAGCACATATTACATAAAGCTAGGTAATCATCAACCATAGCATGCAGATATGAAGACCAATACCCTTGTTGCTCGATTTTTCTCACTACCTCACTTCTTGTTCAATGGTCAAGTCCATGAGCATTTAAAACCAAAAATGTTCAACAGTGCTGTGGGTGCTTTGATCAGACCTTCATGTGAACGCCAAATACCCTGTGCGTCCTTCTGCGCTCCCATCTGGAGCCACATCGAGTGCTCGTATGGACCTGCTTGATGTTGAACCCAAATAATATCTTTCAACTGAGGCTGCAGTTCTATAAGGACTATTGGCACTTGCACTGCCAGCTAAAGCTTTGATGCTCGCTTTGCTTCTAAGTCTGCTATATTGTTACACTTAGTGACATAGTCATTTCCCTTTTTATGGGCCTGGCATTTAATGACAGCCAACCATCTTGGTAGCATCATAGCAGATATTAGGTTACTTGTTTGTTCAGCATGTTAAATGGAAGTTCCTTCACTCCTTTTAAACCCTCTTTGCTTCCATACTGCTCCAAACAGATGACATGCACCATGCAAATAGGCTGAATCTGTAAAAATATTTGCTATTAGCCCTTTTCATAATTGGCAGGTGGCTGTGGGCACTTTTCAGCTCAGCTGATTGAGTGGAACACGGTTACGAACAATTCTGAGATAAGACGGTTTAAAGTCTTCTCAATTCTTCATCATTATTGGATACCTAGTGTGACTTCCTACATGGTCTCTAAACTAAACCCATCAGCAAAGTAAGTGATTTCTGCAACCGATATCGGTTTAGACTCGGTCAGGCCGTAACCTAGTAAATGCCAATGAATTCTCCACACAATCATGAGACACTTCTTCATAGGCATAAGGGATTAATCTAGCTGGGTTAGCTGTGTCACATCGCTTTATAGTAATGTCAGGATATGTGAGCAGTGAAGAATGACCTAGAATGCGAGCTTGAGTTAGAACAAATTTCCCTTGTTTTATCAACTCTACAACCTATAAGTAACCGAGTCAATGTAGATGATTTTCCATATGCATAAGGTACAGCTGCAAGACCCTGTTGATAGCATGGTGGCTATCCTTAAGCTATATTATCTAGCTTAGTGCTGTAGTAAGCTAGGGCTGGTTTTTCCTATCACTGCAAGTTCATCACTACATCGATATAGCTGAGGCAGATCCATCAGCTCGGTTAGCCACATACAGATAGAACAGCTTGATATCATCTTGATATCAGATACTCCTCACTCCAGTCAGCATGAAACCTGTTACCCCTAGAAAGGTCCTCACTGTTTAGCTGGTTGTGACACTGGTGCTTTCCTTATGCCTTCTAATTAGGTAGGCACTACGGCTATCGTCTTATGTAAAACTAGTCACCTTACCCATTCAACTTGAGGCTCGCAGTACTGTAGTTTAGCGTTGGACACTCTATGACCTCCCTGAGCTACATAGCTTACTGAGTACCTTAATGGAATCCCTATGGCATGCTTCTAATGATGATAAACATATTAAACACTCATCCATATGCTGACAAAGGCTTTTTTCTATCCTTAAACCTCCTAAATCAGCTTCCAAATCTGACTGAATATATGCAGTGAGTGGTTGAATCTCCATGGCATTTTTGGTACATATATTGTTTACCAGTACATGTAAACGCAAACAAATATCTACTCTCTTGTGCCACTGAAACACTGAAGAAGGCTGAACAAAGATCAATTACAGTGAAGTATATGGCTTTGAGAGGGACATTAGTTAGCAGTGTGTGTGGATTTGGAATATCTGCCAGATAATTTACCTGTTATACTATTAAACTGCATCCAAATCATGCACAAGACGCCATTTATTTGTACCTGGCTTGATCGCCGGAAAAATAGGAGAATTACAAAACTGGTTGTCTATTCTAGTACAGATACCTTTACTAGGCCTTCAATAATGTATTTTTATGCCAGCTTCTGCCTTAGATCGCAAAGGATATTGTCTTATTCTGAGCAGTTTTACATCTGGTTAAAGTTGTACTTGAATTGAACTGGCTGAATTAAATAGGCCTACAACTGTGTAATGCCGATCCCATAATTCAGGTGGGACCTGACTATCCATTTCCCTATACAATTCATCTTTGACAGTCTCAACTACCTCAGATGCTGATGCCAATTGTGTTTGTGACTTGTGGATAACTACAACTTCCCTATAAGGGTTACCAATCAAATTATTACCACACAAGATTTTAATATAGGTTTTATCTGTAGCATAAAAAATCAACAGGTTTATGGTTGACTCTCACTGGACTTCTTTAGCTTTCTTCCTTATTGGTCCTATGTCCTTTGAGCTGTAATTTATCCTACCGTACATATAATGTCACCTGAAGAACAGAATCAGTTACAGTCATGTGAAAAAATTAGGACACCCTTTGAAAGCATGTGGTTTTTTGTAACATTTTTAATAAATGGTTATTTCATCTCCGTTTCAACAATACAGATAGATTAAAGTAATCCAACTAAACAAAGAAAACTGAAGAAAAGTCTTTTCAAGATCTTCTGTAAATGTCATTCTACAAAAATGCCTATTCTAACTGAGGAAAAAGATAGGACACCCTTGCCCCTAATAGCGAGTGTTACCTCCTTTGGCTGAAATAACTGCAGTGAGACGGTTCTTGTAGCCATCTACCAGTCTTCGACATCGGTCTGAGGAAATTTTACCCCACTCCTCAATGCAGAACTTTTTCAGCTGTGAGATGTTTGAGGGGTTTCTTGCGCGTACAGCCCTTTTCAAGTCACCCCACAGCATCTCAATGGGATTCAAATCTGGACTTTGACTTGGCCATTCCAGGACTCTCCATTTCTTCTTTTTCAGCCAATCTTTGGTTGATTTACTAGTATGTTTTGGGTCATTGTCATGTTGCATGGTCCAGTTCCGCTTCAGCTTTAATTTTCTAACTGATGGTCTCACATGTTCTTCAAGCACCTTCTGATACACAGTAGAATTCATCGTGGATTCTATGATGGTGAGCTGACCAGGTCCTGCTGCAGGAAAGCAGCCCCAAAACATGACACTTCCACCTCTATGCTTCACAGTTGGTATGAGGTTCTTTTCTTGGAATGCTGTGTTTGGTTTACGCCAAACATGTCCTCTGCTGTTGTGTCCAAATAATTCAATTTTGGACTCATCTGTCCAAAGAACATTATTCCAGAAGTCCTGGTCTTTGTCAACTTTATCTCTGGCAAATGTCAGTCTGGCATCGATGTTTCTCTTGGAAAGCAAAGGTTTCCTCCTTGCACACCTCCCATGCAAGTTAAACTTGTACAGTCTCTTTCTGATTGTAGAGGCATGTACTTCTACATCAACAGTAGTCAGAGCCTGCTGTAGTTCTCGAGATGCCACTTTAGGGTTTTTGGAGACCTCTTTTAGCATCTTGCGGTCTGCTCTTGGGGTGAACTTGCTGGGGCGACCAGTCCTGGGCATGTTGGCAGTTGTTTTGAAAGCCCTCCACTTGTAGACTATCTTCCGGACAGTGGAATGGCTGATTTCAAAATCTTTTGAGATCTTTTTAAATCCCTTCCCAGACTCATAGGCTGCTACAATCTTTTTTCTGAAGTCCTCTGACAGCTCTTTTGTTCTCACCATGGTGCTCACTCTCACTTCAACAGTCAGGAGCACACCAAACTAAATGTCTGAGGTTTAAATAGGGCAAGCCTCATTCAACATGCAGAGTAACGATCTACTAATTATGTGCACCTGGTGTGATATACCTGTGTGAGATCTGAGCCAATTTAAGAGGGAATACATGTGAGGGTGTCCTATCTTTTTCCTCAGTTAGAATAGGCATTTTTGTAGAATGACATTTACAGAAGATCTTAAAAAGACTTTTCTTCAGTTTTCTTTGTTTAGTTGGATTACTTTAATCTCTCTGTATTGTTGAAACGGAGATGAAATAACCATTTATTAAAAATGTTACAAAAAACCACATGCTTTCAAAGGGTGTCCTAATTTTTTCACATGACTGTACATTGAACCACCTCTTTACAAAATCACACTCATCTACACTGATAGCTGCTCCTGGCCGGCCTATGATGATATACTGAGTAACTAATTTAACCAACGTTGTGTGCTTTTGTTTCTTCCTGCCATGCCTGTCCTAAGTCAGTATCTTTGGTTGGGTCATACATCATTGTACAGTGAAAGTCTGAACAGAGTAATTGTGCTTCAGGAATCTGTGATCAACATACACATCTTCTGGAGAACACCATATTTGCAGTCCTAATTTACCTACTGCCTCTCTGCTTAGTAAGTTAATTCGTGTATGACTTGAGACTAATACAGAGTTGGTCATACTTTTATTGTTAGTTTGTAGACGGTCTGGTGCGGTTGTAGGAACTAACTGCTTTTGTCCCAAGAATCCTACTGTCTTGGCAAATTTTCCCCAAACATGCAATGTGAGGCATGACTTAAATTTAAGCATGTATAAACTGCTTCTGTATCAACTAACATGGGTGTACTCTTACCGTCTATCTCAGTGTGTAACATGAGTTCTTGTTAGTTGTCAAAATAGGTGATTTATTCTCCCCTGTTGGATTCTCTGGGCCCCCTAACATCCCTGTTTTGGATCCCCCTCTTCAAGGATTTACTGGGCCTTGAACTTGATCTCGGGGAGGATGTTGCCACCCCCCTCCCATCGCATCCCTCTGGGCTGGGGCCATGAATGTTAGGCAGTTTGATCGGTTGTGTCCAGCCTGTCCACCCCCAACACACGACTGGGGGATAGTTAGACTGAGTGTTCCTTTGTCCTCTCTGTTGCTGATTGGCTCTCCACTCCCTCTGCCCTGGCTTTTGAGTGAAAATGTTAATGACAGGCGCAGGCATCTGGTTTGAGTTTGGAGGTAGTGCTGCTGCGGATGTCTCACTGTTTCTGCAGCTGGCTGGATCCTTTGTAAAGGACTGCTTGGGGCCCTCTCTGTTTCTTTGGTAATCAGAGTATCTTGGGCCTTTTTCTTGGTTCGCTCTGTAAGTTTTCAAGCTGTAACTGCCTCCAGGTCGCCCCTTTAATGTCTTTGGGTCAATTCTAGGTGTATACTCAGCACGCAAGGCCTTCCACACAACAGGGCGGTAAGCCTCAAAGACAGTTCATCCATGTTATGTATTCACAGCCTCACTCGAGTCAGAAGCACGTTTTTTCCTCTCTCCAAAATCTTCAGCAACAGTTTTCATATCAATCACCGATAAAAGCTTGCCTGAGGTCTCCTCTTCTATGACCTTAATCCATTTCCCTGCACCCTCGTGAATGTTAGGGAGGCGGTTGACAACTCCCTCGAGATCCTGAGTTGCCCATGGTACACATTGTCCCCGTGCACCTTTAACTAAAATTTAAGGTAAAATGGGAATTATGGAGATAGGTTCCTAAGTCTTCCAGTGTTTCTTCTATGTTTCCAACTGCCCATATTAAATAAAAAAAATCCTCTTCACCTTCATCCCCTCTACTGTACAAAGACCTATGCCCAGTCTTTAATGTTGTATCTATCTGACTTCTTACTTGCCCTGGTGTTAGTGCTCCTGTCTAACCTCTCTCACTTATCTGCACCCTTTCCTGTTCCTTTATCTTATCCTCTTCCCCACATAGCTTTTTCACTCTGTAAATCTGCCCCTACTTTCTTATAACAATCAAATGGTGTGCTTTCTTCCCTACTCCTTCTCCTCTCCTTTCTCAACTTCACACCTGGCTCTCTGTCGTCTCCATCTAAATCTACACGACCTTCCATTCGCATTTTTCAACATTCAACATTCCCTTAAACATTGGGAATTGACCTTCTGTCTGCACATATGGGGGAGGTGTAGCGCTTCCCTTCCATTACTGTTTTTCTGTGCCTCACTGTCTGACTTTCTCAACTTTTTCCTCACTTGCTTTTTCTTTCTTACCAACTCTACTCATTCTTCCTTAAACAGAGCTAGGACCTCTCTTTCCTGCTGTCTTTTCACGCTTTTTCTCTCTTGACTTCTCACCCTGCCACATCTAAGGTTCCCTCCTTTGACCATTTTGTAATTATATCTTTAGTTCGCTTTTGCCATTTATTGGAGATCTTAGTTATGAGATCCGCACACAAAGGATGCTTCAGCACTAATATCTCCACTGGAGAGGCTGCCATTATGCTTTATAGCCTGTTACCACAACTTAGATATTCTTACGTTATCTTGTGCCTAAGCCCTTACTTAATGATTAAATTTGCTTACCACATACAATATTGTATAATCACAAAAATGACCGCCTTCCTTAACAAGGCTTAACAGTTATAACCACTTTTTAATATACAATATTTTACAATTTGCCTATTAGCTTGCCAAAAAGCACAGTATTCTTATACACAGTGAACACTTCCATCAATAACTGATTAATGCCACAGTATTAATATGGGGTTTAGACACATTCACCACTCCACACTATTTATTTATTTATTTATTTATAGGCTTATGCATTCATACTTTGTCCCTCTTTACTAATTAGGGCTCATACACACATCTCCGGTCCGGCAACAAGCTGCCCCCCCTCTGAGGGTTGTACACACAATTCCCTCTGGAGGTCCAGCCCTGTTCACTGGACACAGAGGTTATGGTATCACGTATCCAGATTCCATCTCTCTCTCACTCACACACACACACACACACACACACACACTTAGGCGAACATAGAGCGCTCACACACTCAGACAGTAACAGACAGTAACAGACAGACACAACATCAATTAGGCCCAAACAATTGCAATTGCATTCAACTTAATGGCACAAAATAGTGCTCCACATAGGAAAAAAGATATAAAATAAAAGCCACAAAAACTCATACAATACCTTTTTTTTGGGTGGCTACACAATGCTTATGATGTACAACAGTACATTCCCCATAGGAAAAGATATCAATAAAAGCCACAAAACCTCATACAATACAAATTTTAAGGTGGCTACCAAATGCTTACGACACCAAAAGGTGTTCCTCATACAAAAGGGTATTTTTTATTAATTGCTGCGTATCCTCACACAAGCAATATTACTAATTAAGCGCAATTCCTTATTAAATTGCTTTCCACTCCTTATCATCCATCAAGGCCCACTTGATAATGAGTACAAATTAATATCAAGACTATCTACCTTTTTACATTGCCCTCTTAGCAACTCAAATAGACACTCAAATGCGCTCTCTCATACCATCTGTTATTGCTGCCATCAATCAATGCCCACTTGACAACAAAACAGACCAATGCAATGCTTATTTTATCAATTTACTATCAGTACAACAGTTAGTAAGCTGATGCATGCATTCTCTTCTGAAAACAAAGCCCATTTTAAATTACTTGAGTTGGAGAGGCCTTTATCAGGCGTCCTTACCACCATGGGTGATCCCAAGCAAACAACACAACCTAAGTATATAAGCAAAAGTTGCTTACCTTTGTAAGTGGCCACTTGTTTGTGTTGCTGACCAAGGATGCCCATGCTGATCAGTCACCTTTGCCCCTTTACCACCCTGCTCGCAGCGCCAAGATGTTGTGGAAAAATACTCAGAGTCAGGCTTTGCTTACAGAAGATTACGACCTTTATTATCATGCAATAACGGCCGGAGCTGCACCATGGACACAACTGAATCTCTGGTCCATTTTCACCATTATATATGCAGGGCTCGCTGTACATCCCTTCAACATCTGTTTCCCATTAGGGGCCCTCTTTAGCTCACAATGAAGGTGCCCCAATGTAAAGCTCTGGTTTCCTATGCACGCGCACACAGAGAAGCCTATGTCTCAGCTTCGCACGCACATCCCCCATTATATACAGATATGGTACCTTCTATCCCCAAAAGTAAGTAAAATCAAATGAAATTAAATAAAAATTTCTCCCATAGTACCTCGTCATGCCCTTTGGACTGGTCAACAGCCCATCAGTGTTCCAGGCCTTAATCAATGATGTCTTCAGGGACATGCTCAAGAGCTGGGTCATCGTTTACATTTATGATATTCCTATCTACTCAGACTCTCTCCACGACCACGTAAGTCATGTCCGATCAGTACTTCAACGTATTCTGCAGCATCAATTATACGCAAAAAAATGTGGGTTTCACCAGACTAAGATATCGTTTCTAGACTTCATTAGTCCTGAGGAAGTTGCCATGGACGACTCCAAGGTATGCGTCGTGGTTAACTGGCCCCAACCTACTCTGATCAAGGAACTCCAACACTTCCTAGGATTCGCCAATTTCTACGGCTGCCTCATCCGCAACTTCAGCGACATCTCCGCACCCTTAACATCAATGATCAGGGGAGGTAAACAACACCTCTCCTGGACACCACAGGCCATTACAGCATTTCAAGAACTCAAAAACAGGTTCACCACAGCCCCTATTCTGCACCACCCAGACCTGGAGTTTATAGTGGAAGTAGACGCTTCAAATACAGGCATTGGAGCCATACTTTCACAAAGACAGGGCAATGCTCCTTAGATGTACCCCTGTGCCTTTCACACAAGCTCTCTCCCACTGAACAAAACTACGATGTAGGCAATCACGAACTCCTCGCCATGAAGGTCGCCTTTGAGGAGTGGCGCCACTGGCTGGAGGGGGCAAAGCATCCGTTCACCATTCTCACAGATTACAGCAACCTAGAATATCTCCGATCAGCCAAACGACTTAACCACAGACAAGCCAGGTGGGCTCTGTTCTTCACCCGGTTCAATTATTTAGTCACCTACCGCCCGGGGTCCCAGAACACTAAAGCCGATGCCCTATCACGTCTTCACCAGGCACAAGCATCGCCTTCTACCAACGCACCCATTCTTCTGCCCAGACTCATCGTGGCTTCCGTACAGTGGGACATCACAACAAAGGTCCCTGAGGCCCATCTCACGGATCCACCACCAGTGGAATGTCCCCCTAACCGCACCTATGTACCGGAAACACTGAGACACCGTCTACTTCAGCTAGTTCATTCGACACCCAGTTCAGGTCACCCTGGCATCACGGCAACCACCCAACTCCTCACAGACCAGTACGGGTGGCCCTCACTTCAAACAGACACCATCTTCTTTGTCAGGGACTGCTCTACTTGCAATACCTCCAAACCCAATCACCAACTCCCTGCCAGTCTTCTCCAACTGCTGCCAATACCTCAACGCCCCTGGTCTCACATCGCCATTGACTGTCACGGACCTACCACCTTCATCAGGGTATACCATCGTCCTCACCATCATTGATCGTGCCGCTTCATCCCTTTTTCGAAATTACCTTCGGCTCTCGAGACAGCCGAGGTATTTCGGTTCTACGGTCTCCCCGAGGACATCCTCTCTGACCGTGAGCCCCAATTCACGTCCCAAGTGTGGGCATCATTCTTTAAATTACTTAACATCAGGGTATCATCCACAGTCCAACGGACAGGCTGAAAGGCTAAATCAAGAACTCACTCGCTTCCTTAGATTGTATTGCCAACAGAATCAAACAGACTGAAGTCGTTACCTCCTTTGGGCTGACTATGCTCAGAACTCTCTCCGAAAGCCCTCAACCAATCTTACACCATTTTAATGTATCCTGGGATTCTAGCCACCACTCTTTCCATGGTCGGGCCAGAATTCTGAACTCCAAGTCGTTGACTCCTGGATCCGTCGAAGCGAGGAGACATGGAATCAAGCACATGTGCACCTCCAAAGGGCCGTTCATCGCACCAGGGAACAGGCTGATCGTCGGGGACGCCCAAACCCGCCTATTGTCCGAGTCAGTGGGTTTGGCTATCTACCTGAGATCTCCGCCTTGGGCTTCCATGCAAGAAGCTCAGTCCCAGGTACGTGGGTCTATTCAGAATATTTAAAGAAATGATTCCGGTTTCATTCAGGTTGGATCTAGTTGGAGCGTAGGATCCGAAGGAGGTGAGTGACCAGAGTAACCCCCCTCTCATTGTCTAAGGCGAGGAGGTCTACCAGGTCTGGTAGACCTGGGGACTGGGAGGGATATGGACCAGAGGAATGCTTATCGGTTGTCTTTGAAGGCCTCGGCGCCGTGTACCTCCTCATGTCAGGAGCCGCTCGCCGGGGGGGGGGGGGGTAGGGAGATGGGAGTTGCGGGGCTCTGTCACGAACTTAGCCTCTTTTACTCCCTCCGATCACCACCAGAGGGAGCCATCACCGGAGTACTAGTACCCATTCGAACTCCATTACCCACAACCCTGTGCTTGGGGCTGATCACCAACACGCGTGTCAGCCATTATCCATAGACCTTAAAAGAGCACACTCACACTAACCATGTCGCGAAGTATTGTTTTGCTGTTGTGAATATTTCTGAGTGTTTAACCCTGTTTGGATTTTTCGTTACCCACCCTGATTGTCTGTTTATTCCTTACTGTCTGCCGCCTGCCTCTTGACTCTTGCTTTGCTTACTGAATTTACTCGATTGGATAGCCGCCTGCCCTGACTCTTCTGCCTGGACTTTTGACTCTGCCTCTGGTTAGCCTACATTGCTCGCATTACACCTACTTGACCTTGATCTGCATGTTTATTACTGTTGTTGTTATTAAAGTTGCATATGGATCATAACCCTGCTGACTCCGCGTCACAACAGTTGTAACGTGTAGATTTTTATTTTCCAAGCTACAGAAAGGCCCTTTTAAAGACTAAAAATGTTGTTTGTGAAGTACCTAAAGTTTAATTGGTGTATGTGTGTGCGCGCACAAGCATGCATGAACTTAAACTATTTTTTAAAATGTACATTATTTTTTCTGCTCTGTTGTTCTCCTGTCTTGATCATTGACTCACTCATTTATTTAGCATTTATCTCTTACTTTAGCAATCTTTTGCTATTTCTCAGTCTTTTGCTTAAAAGCAAAGAATTGTGTAAAACATAGAGGACCTAGAATAAAAAACTAAAAGTAGGATTTTGACTTGAAAAAAGAGTAAGTCTTGGTTTACGAGTACCGAGTATCATGTGCTTCTTGTTTTGACGCCGAGTGTCATGTGATCACAACTAAGCCAACGTTTTTTTCTCTCTCTTGCACTGCGGAACTGTGTAATCATCTCCCTTGCTGGGTCTTAGTGCACGTCTCTTACTGGTAAAATCAACATCCGTGCACTTGTGTACTGTTTACTATACTATGAGTGTGTAAAACATATGAAAGCGTGTGCGTACAGTGCGCGTGTACTGTTTCTCATAACACGTGTGTGTGCGCGTGTAAAGCAAAAGAAAGTCTCATTAAAAGGTTAAAAATCCATTTTCTCCCTCAGCCTGTCCTTATGTGTGCGCACGTGTAATTTTACACCGTACCGGTACACTACCTCTCTCTCTCTCTCTCTCTCTCTCTTTTCCTCTCTCGCCTTTAGTGTGTGTGTTTGTGAACCGGCACGGTGTCGAATTACGCGCACGCACACACAAAGACAGACCCAAACACACACACACCCACACACATAGCGCCTGCGCGCATAAATGGAAACACTTATCTGTCTGGATTTATTTTTACTTTATATTAGGTAAAGTGCAGATTAATTTAGTTTATATTTATTTTATATTTTGTATTAATCATTTTTATGAATTAATTTTTTGGGGCTGTAAAACGAGTAATTTGATTTTCTGTTATTTTTTTATGGAAAAATTAAATGTGGTTTACGAGTGTTTCGAAATACGAGCCCACTTCCAGAACAAATTATGCTCGTAATCCAAGGTTCTACTGTAATGGAATGCTGCCCGTAAGCATTCTGTAGCCTGATCAAGTTTTGTGTGGTAAAACAATGTTCCATTTTTATTTCCTGGGGTCTGTAAATATTAATTAGTAGAATCAACTGTGCATACTTAATTTTTGTATGTATGCTATGTTAGTATATAAAATTTTGAATACATTAAACTTGTGTTCATGTTTTTTGTGTAATGGTTAGATTATTACTATAAATTATTGCTATCCCCTATACTCCATCAGTTAGACATGGCTGTCATAGCTAAATTTAATGCTACTTACTCATGCAGTTTAAATCACATTTTTGTTAAAAGTATATTAAACTCATGATCAGTGACAGTTTTATCAACAATAAGCACTTTAAATGTTAGAAATTTATATAAATATATACACACATACATACACACACACACGGTCTCAATTTGGTAGGACTGATTGCTCAGTGCAGCTAGCAGACAGTCAGTTTACCCAGTTTTTGACCAATTTCAAATTAATGTTTTTGTTTGTTTAATACACTGACCTGTAAGTCATAAAAGCATGAAAAAAACAAACAAAAAAAACATCTAACTTAAGGGATGAACCAGTAAGAAAATGGCGCAGATGACTGATGATCAGGCCAGTTATTAGTATACTGGTGATGGTGAATGTTAAGTGGTTGTAACAGATGAGCAAGATCTCTCAAAATCAAAGTACCTTTTGGCACTCTGAAGCCTGTCACAGTAAAATATTTATTATATTTAAACTACATAATTTGTAGATTTAGTTTAAAATGAATAAGTGAGCCATGGTATATATGTGTTCAACATGCTTGCATTATGTACAAAACTGTTCAATTTTGATAACTTCGATAACTATTTTGATAAATATAAATAAATAACAGCACAGAAAAATATTTGCATGTATGTAAAGAAAGCAATATATGGGTTTTACATTACATTAGGTGTTTTGTTTTCAGATAGAAAGTATGCTCTTCTCTATAAATGCCAGGAGCCTATATATTTTTGTTTCTTTTTAAACTACAAGTCATAAAGTATCGAGATTTGCGCACCAAAGATCCAGTCACTTTCGCCTCTCTCAGGTGCTTTAAAAACTGGCAGTAGAATTTGCTGCCAAAGATCTGGCCTGTGAGGAAAAATTCCGATCCACAATGCTGTAAATATTGAAAAAGATAATGAGCCTGCACTTGGTAGAGCTGCAGACCTGCCCCGTCTTTTTTTTTTGTTGTTCCTAGATAGCACTGCTTTGTTGGCTCAACGTCAACAAAATTTCGGTAACCATTTGTCAGTGCTCCAACATTGGGCCAAAGCTGGGCAAATGGCATTGTATACATTGGACCCATGTTGGCATCAGTGGTTGGCAGAGGTGAAAAGTAATGCATTACATTTACTCACGTTACTGTAATTGAGTAGTTTTTTTTGCGTACTTCTACTTTTTAAAGTAGTTTTTAAAATCAGTAATTTTACTTTTACTTAGGTATGTTTTATTTGAAGTATTGAAATATAATACTTCGCTACATTTTAAATCATATTTACTACTGAGTAAAAAATAAATTTAATGAAAATTTTTTTTTATAAAAAATGCAACAGGGAAGGAAAAAAATTGCACCCCGGAAACCACTGCACTGATTGATTAGCGGGGAGAACAGATGCACTAAATTCACAAGAACGATGGAGACGGACAAAACAGATGCCAGTGATGCAGACCCAGTTAAAAGCGAAATGCCATTAAATTCTTATAAAGCAACCCCCTGGCCATTGTAACGGCCACTACTATGTTGTATACCACACTATGTACTGTATGTATGTAGCCCTTTTAAGAGTTGCTGCCCCTCCCCCAGGGTGTGCGCGAGAAGGCAAGAACAGAGAAGGAGCTCAGGTGTGCTGCTCACCCCAGAAACGCTGTATTCTTTTACCATTTGCTTTACTTTTTATGTTTTGTATTATAATTTTGTGATGCTGAAAGAGGTCAATAAAGGTTTTGTGCTAAAAGTTATTCTAGGCTCTGAGCTCTTTTTTACCCTCGGCTATCCGGCGGCACGCATCACACCCTATTTAAGCGACCACTTTGATTTCAAGCACAAGAAAGGCAACAGATTTCTGCAAAGATGTTCCTTCAATTAAAAACAACTAGTTTGAGATTTATATCCGCTTGTCTTTTTTTAACTACACTAGAATCCCCCATCCCACGCCTGCTGTTAAAAAAGTAACTTTTACTATAAATTCAATTAAAAGTACATATTTAATGAGCTACCTTTTACTTTTACTTGAATAGATTTTTATAATAGTAACTTTACTTGTATTTAAAAAATTTCACTGAAGTAACAGTACTTGTACTTGAGTACAAAAGTTTATTACCCTTTCCACCTCTGGTGCTTGGCTCAACATCACTGTTGGGCTATTGGTGAGGCCAAAGATAGGTTGGCCCAACATTGGTTCAATAGATAAGGGCAAGGTTTAAAAATTGGAAATTAAATTATATTTCCTTAGCTTTGTGCAGCAGGCTCTCACAATGATGCCATCACGTCAGGGCCCAGTTTTTCAAAAGTAATCAAGTGGGATTTTGGATTACGGATTGGATCAAATCTTGGAAATGGGTTTTTCAAAAGTAATAGAGGGATTCTGAATTAAGATCAGACCACGTAATCCAATCTTACATTTGATTTGGATCAAACCTGCCCTTTGGGTTGAACTCAGATTGGGATCTATTTAATCCAAAAAAAAACAGGATTATCCTGATCCCATCAGAAGGGTGGATTCAGTTGTGATTTTTTTTTTACACAAATAAACCAAAAATAAAATAAAAGTGTATATGTATATATATATATATATATATGTATATATATATATTATATATATATATAAGCTATCAGAGCTCTATAATTCCACAGTATATTAATGACAATGACCACAACAGATATACTCATTTAGTCATTTAATAGCAAAAGTAATTTCTCATAATTGCATTTCTAATTGCATGTCCAGTGTGTCCTTCATTATTTATGAACATTGGTGGCTGTTCTGGTCCTCTGGCCAGTAAAACAGGCTTAGTAAACAGGATTTGGTAATCCTAAAATTTTACATTTGGATCAATGTTCCTTTAAAAAAATGTCATAAAAGTAAGATAGATCAGTTAATCCTGGAAAGCAAAACATGGGATTTCCAAATCCGGATCAATTTGAAAAACTGGGCCCAGGAGCTCATATGAGGGTTGGTTACCAATCTAGGACATAAATAACATTGAAAGAACTATCTCTCTAACTCAGTGGATACCCCTGTTGGCCGAACGTTGGTTCAATGTTCAAGGTCACTAGATGGCGCTTATGGCGAGAGAGGAACCTAAAACCCCACAGAGGCCAGGTGCTGCTGATTAAATTTTGCAGCCAAGCTAAACACAAGCTAAAGTTGTGTGCCTCTTTGCTCCTAACCACAGGTGGGTTGATATCAGAGGTGGGTAGTAACGAGTTACATTTACTTAAGTAACTTTTTGAAAAAAAAAAAAAATCTTTTATGAGTAGTTTTACTTTTGACTTTTACTTCAGTAGATTTGGAAAGAAGAATGCTACTCTTACTTCACTAGATTTGGCTACACTCAACTCGTTACTTTTCTAACCATTTATTTTACACATGTAGCCGGTGGATCTACCACCTGACTCTTTTACTGTTTTACTCCGCTTGACCAATCAGGTCTTCAGCCAATGTTTTAAAAATTTATCCTACCTTTGAATCCTGTTGACTGTGCATGCGCAAACAAAAGTTTCCGCATCTTTCTCTAATTTTGCGGAACAGCCTTTATTCCATGCTGCTACTAGTGGGATTTTGCGGTTAGTGTACAATCTTGCTGTGAGTATTAAATTCCTTTTTTTATGTTTGTGTGATTATATGTTAACTTTAATTGTACATATTATGTTACTTTAACAGTCTGTGAATATATAAGTATATTTCAGTACAGAATGAGTCTAAATGTGTGATAGTGAGCACTTCTGCTTTGCTGAGATAATCCATGCCACCTCATAGGTGTGCCACATCAAGATGCTGATCTGACATCATGAGTCGTGCACAGGTGTACCTTATACTGCCCACAATAAAAGGCCACTCTGGAATGTGCAGTTTTTTTGCTTTAATGGGGGTCTGGGGACTCAGAACTGGTCAGTATCTGGTGTGACCACCATTTGCCTCATGCAGTGCAACACATCTTCTTCGCATAGAGTTTATCAGATTGTCAATTGTCGCCTGTGGAATGTTGGTCCACTCCTCTTCAATGGCTGTGCGAAGTTGTTGGATATTAGTGGGAACTGGTACACGCTGTCGTATACGCCAGTCAGGCACATCCCAAACATGCTCAACGGGTGACATGTCCGGTGAGTATGCTGGCCATGCAAGAACTGGGACATTTTCAGCTTCCAAGAACTGTGTACAGATCCTTGCAACATGGGGCCATGCAT
This sequence comes from Clarias gariepinus, assembly GCF_024256425.1. NCBI lineage: Eukaryota > Metazoa > Chordata > Actinopteri > Siluriformes > Clariidae > Clarias > Clarias gariepinus. Next base: position 16,033,202 of record NC_071102.1, read on the forward strand.
TATCTTGCTAAAACATGAGGTGATGTTCATGGATGTATGGCACAACAATGGGCCTCAGGATCTCATCACGGTATCTCTGTGCATTCAAAATGCCATCAATAAAATGTACCTGTGTTCTTCGTCCATAACAGATGCCTGCCCATACCATAACCCCACCACCACCATGGGCCACTCGATCCACAACATTGACATCAGCAAAGCGCTCACCCACACGACGCCACACACGCTGTCTGCCATCTGCCCTGAACAATGTAAACCGAGATTTATCCGTGAAGAGAACACCTCTCCACTGCTCCATCGAATGTGAGCATTTGCCCACTTAAGTCTGTTACGGCGAAGAGCTGGAGTCAGGTCAAGACCCCGATGAGGACGACGAGCATGCAGTTGAACTTCCCTGAGACAGTTTTTGACAGTTTGTGCAGAAATTGTTTGGTTATGCAAACCAATTGTTTCAGCAGCTGTCTGAGTGGCTGGTCTCAGACGATCTTGGAGGTGAACCTGCTGGATGTGGAGGTCCTGGGCTGGTGTGGTTACACGTAGTCTGCGGTTGTGAGGCCGGTTGGATGTACTGCCATATTCTCTGAAACGCCTTTGGAGACGGCTTATGGTGGAGAAATGAACATTCAATGCACAAGCAACAGATCTGATTGACATTCCTGCTGTCAGCATGCCAATTGCATGCTCCCTCAATGCTTGTGGCATTTTGCTGTGAGACAAAACTGCACATTCCAAAGTGGCCTTTTATTGTGGGCAGTATAAGGTACACCTGTGCACTACTCATGATGTCAGATCAGCATCTTGATGTGGCACACCTGTGAGGTGGGATGGATTATCTCAGCAAAGCAGAAGTGCTCACCATCACACATTTAGACTGATTTGTGAACAATGTTTGAGAGAAATGGTAATATTGTGTATCTGGAATGAATTTTAGATCTTTAAGTCCATCTCATGAAAAATCGGAGCAGAAACAAAGGTGTTGCGTTTATATTTTTGTTGAGGTATGTATATATAAAAAAAATATTTTTATTGATTTTATTAATTCATTAATTTATTTGTATAGCGCTTTTAACAGTTGACATTGTCGCAAAGCAGCTTTACACAATCAAAAGAATTATTTAAGAGTTGTAAACATGTATTAATTAAAATGATAAGACTGGCCTTGATGAGCAAGCCGAGGACGACGGCGACAGTGGCAAGGAAAAACTCAAGCGAGCTTCAAATGAAAGGCGGGAATCTATAATCACACGAGGTCTTTTACTGTTGCACTTGATGTTACAGAAAGGCCATCTAAAGTTACAGTGTGAGCTAAAATTTTACTTCTAGCTGTATGCGGTCCTATGACTAGAACTTCTGACTTATCAGGATTAAGCAGAAGAAGGTTAATTAGCATCTGATTTCTTATGTCCTGCACACATTGCTCAACTTTAGTAAGCTGTTCTTTCTCATTAGGTTTTACTCAGACATATAACTGTGTGTCGTCAGCACAATGGAAACTAATACCATGCTTATGGATTATGTTGCCCAGAGGAAGCATGTAAATGAAAAAAAGCAGTGGGCCTAAAACTGAACCCTGTGGAACACCAAACTCCACTAGATAACATGCAGAATAATCACCATTTAAGTCTACATACTGATTGGTCAAGTATGATCTGAGCCAGGAGAGGGCTGTCCCCTTAATTCCTACTACGTTTTTGTGCGAAAATGTGTCGGTATAGGATCTAATATACAGGTTGATAAATTTGCAGAAGAGATGAGTGAAATTAGTTTATTCTCTTCAAGGGGAGTAAAGTATTCTGGGTTCCGATCTAACATTGTAAGGGACCACCACTAGAGGTCACTGATTAGTTTGTGTAGTTTTGGTTTGCAGACTCAGTTTCCCAAAAGGCACCTCGGTCAGGTGATGCGAATGCTCACCTGAACCGAGGTAGTTGATTAGATCGCCTATAAATAGCTGTTTACTCTGGGTAACTGGGTTGTGCATTGTTAGTATTTACTGTCATTATGTGAGCGTTTAGTTTAGTTTAGTTTGTCTTTGGACTTGAGTTTTGTTTTGTGTTTATAAGAAGGCTCTAGTTTTGTTTATGTTTTAGGTTTGTTGTGTTTCTGTGTGTGTGAAGCTGATTCGGTGTCGTGAAATGTGTAGAGTTTAGGTAAATATTTTTGATTGTGTCCCCCAGTTGAGATATCCCTGTGTGTTTAGCTAGTGGTAAGTTAAGCTAATTGTATGTATGGCTAATTGCATGTTTGGCTAAGTGTATGTTTAGTTAATTGCTATGATTAGCTATTTATTATGTTTAGCTAATTGCCGTGCTTAGCTGATTGCCATGTAGCTAGCCCTAGTCTCTCCGTGTCCCTAGTTTTTCCGTGCCCTAGTCTCTCCATGTCCCTAGTCCCATCTCTGGTCCCTCCGTGTCTCTGATCTTGTCTTTTCCTGTTTCAGCTCCAGGCTTAGTTTGTGTGTAATGTCATGTGTAAAACGGCATAGAGCCCGTGTTTTGCCATAGAGCTTATGTCTTGTAATGTCATAGAGCCTGTGTTTCGCCATAGAGCTTATGTATTGTGTGTAACTTCATAGGGTCGCCACAGGCTCTATGTTTTTTGGTATGGTTTGAGTTTATTGTTCCTTTGTTTTGTTTCTTTATTATTCATGTTTTGTGTTATTTTGTGTTATTAAAAGACTCTTTTGTTTAAAAAACCCTCTGTGCCTATGCCAGCCCCTTGTGCCCACGGCTACAATAGCCCCTAACACCCAGTTGGTGACAGACATGGCTAGTTTAACATCTGTATCTATTACATTGTTCGTTTTCAAAGCCTTAATTTTATGCCTAATATTTACAATTTTTTGAAGTCCTCACTATTGCATGATGTTGTGGAGATTTCTGCAGTGGTCTTATTTCTGGTTAATTTGGCTACAGTATTAAATAAAAATCTAGGATTATTTTTATTTTCTCTAAGGGTGGAGAGATATGTTGATCTAGCTGCACTAAGAGCTTTTTTTTATAGTTTAGGATGCTCTCCTTTCATGCTATTTGAAATACTTACAATTTAGTTTGACGCCATTTACGTTCTAATTTCCGAACAGTCTGTTTTAAAGTGCGCGTGTGATCGTTATACCAGTGAACAAGTTTATCTATAATAATTTTTCTTTGAACTGGAGCTACATTATCTAAGGTATAATGAAATGTCGACTTTAAATATTTAGTCGCCTGATCGAGTTCTGTGGGGTCAGACTGTGATCCAATCAAAGTTAATAACTCTGGGAGATTACTGATAAAACTCTGAGTGGTAGTTGATGTGAATGTACAGTAGTGTGGCGCTGTGCCTACATAATTACTATGACACACTTAAGTGAGAGAAGACAGTGACAAGACAAGACAGTGGAATTGTAAATAAATTTCTTATACTTAATCCGAAGAATATTATTAAATCCAAAGTGTGACCTGCTTTATGAGTGGGTCCTACTTCACACTTATTTACTCCTACTGAGTACAGTATGGACATAAATGCTGTTCTCAGAGGGTCTTCTGGATTCTTAAAATGAATATTAAAATCTCCAGCAATTAACACTTTGTCTACAGAAACAACTAGGTTTGAGAGGAAATCTGCAAATTCACTAAGAAATTCAGAGTACGGCTCTGGAGGTCTGGAAATGACAATTAGTGGAATTGACTGAGCTGACTTAATATTTGTAGCTACACTTATGTTACTATCGAGAACTTTAATAAAATTTTTGTCCATGCCTCTCCAATATTAGAGAGATCTAATATTTTACAGTCCTAGCTTCAGATCAGACATGCCAGCTACGCAAGTTTGTGGTCTTTATGTTAAATTATTAAAACAGACTTTCTGAACCTTTTATATTTTTCTTAGCTCTGGGAACAGACACAGTCTCAATACAGTGAACCCTGAGTGACGACTCTATGCAGCTAGCAGACGGTTGGTTTAGCCTGTCTGTCTGCTCCCTGGACTGGGCTCTGGATTGTCACCAATTAACTACGCCTCTTCTGAGACTATGAGCTATATTACAAGAAATGACAGCAGCACCTTCCCGAGTGGGATGGACACCATCCCGCCCTAACAGGCCAGCTTTTGCCTTTAAAAGTCTTCCAATTTTCTATATAGCCCACATTATTTTTGGGCTGGTTATCTTTGCCTGCGGCACCCAGACTTTCCTTTACGAGAATAACACTGCTCTCGCGCTCTCTAACTCTCTCTAAAGTTTGAATGCGCTTCTCTAACGCTACTCTCTTCTCCATCAGAGTGCTCACTAACACACACCTATCACAAGTAAAATTATCACTAACGATGGAGGAAGAATGTAAATATGTTGTGACGCTTTGCGCCGTATAGCCGGGGGAAAAAAGGAGCTCTGAGCCAAGAATAACGTTCAGCACAAAACTTTTCTTGGCCTCTTTCAGCGTCACAAGATTATAATACAAAACAAAGTAAAAGTAAAGAAAATGGTAAAGAATGTTCACTGTTCTTTCCTTCTCTCTCTCACACACACCTCCGCAGTGCACACACTGGGGGAGAGGCGTCAACTCTTAAAAGAGAAACATAAATAGTGTGGAATACAACATAGTAGTGGCCGTTACAATGGCTAGGGGTTTGCTTCATAAGAATTTAAAGGCATTTTGCTTTCAGTTGGATCACTGGCATCTGTTTTGTCTGTCTCTGTTGTTCTTGTAAATTTAGCGCATTGGTTCTTCCCACCCATCAATCAGTGCAGTGGATTCCGGGGTGCATTTTTTTTTCCTCCCTGTTATTATTTTTTACTCAGCAAGAGACGAGGCAGGACTAGGGCTAAAGACATGGCAATCAGCTAGGCATGGCTTTTAGCTAAACATGGTTAAGAGTACTTAACCATGGCAGTCAGCTACACATTCACCTAGCTAAGCATGTCTTTAGCCCAACATGCACCAAGCTACACTTACCTAATAGCTCATCACACACTAGGGAAATGGGGCACAGAAACAAGGGATACCCAGTGGCTAGACTAGGGGACACTCAAAGGCTAGGCTAGGGGACACTCAAAGGCTAGGCTCACTGGGACACTAGGGAGGCAGGAAACAGAATAGCTAGAGACACAAAGGGGCTATGGCTAGAAGCATGTTAATTAGTTCCACTTAGATTAGAGTTCCAGTTAGATTTTAGCTAAAAACACACATATCTACTTACCTGCTCTAGCTAAACACACATGAGCAAGAGGACAAGAACCAAAATACTTACATACACACATGACATGACTAAATCGCCTTAAATCAAAATATAAACTAAACAAAGAACAAAACAAACCAATAATGCTCGACCCAGTTTCCCAGACTAAACAGCTATTTATAGTTAGATTAATGGCTACCTCGGCTCAGGTGTGCACTCGCATCACCTGACCGAGGTGCCTTCTGGGAAACTGAGTCAGCCAACAAAAACTACAACTAAAAAAACAGCGACCTCTGGTGGTGGTCCCTTACAAATATTAGGAAAGTGTGCAAATGTTACAGTTTTTCTGAATTGCTAAAACACATTTCCTAAAATCTCACCTCTTTGTCTCAAAACACTAAACGCAAACTCTAAAATTCAAGCTACAGTCACAAAACCTTCGACTGCTGTTGCAAAACCAAACATTTGACCCAAAACTATTTTAACGTTACTCAAAATCAAGCACTACTGTCAAAAACTACACAAAACCAGCCAATGTGCAAACACAACTTAGCAACAATTACAAACTACATAAATAAATACAAAACACTGTGGGATAGCGAGAAAATAATATTAATTTATTCGTTTATTCTTGTACCTCCATTTAAATGAGGAAAGAATCCTTTACAGTAGCATGCCGAATCCAGCCCTGAAAAGATTCCACTCCTATCTCACCAAATGTTCCAATCATTGCTTGAAGTGGATTTTCCTGTGTATAAGGGTTTTGGTCAAATACTTTACATCTCCATGACGAGAAAAAATCCTCAATAGGATTTAAAAAGGGAAAGTATGGTGGTAGAAACACAATTCATAAAATGCTGCTTATTGTAAATCCAATCACGTATTCTTGGACCACGTTAAAAGCTCACATTGTCCCAAATGATAACATACATGGGATGCTCTGCCTGCTTGCAATCTCTCTGCTCAAGCAAAGCATCCCGTAGACCATCCAGGAATGTTAGTAGAATTTCATGCACCAGAACATTATCTATGACAGTTGCTCGAATGTCATTTAAAATCACAGATCTTCTTCTTGGTTTTAGTCCATGCCCACCACCTCTGACACGGACTCCTCTTTCTCTTCCTCTTTCTCTTCTATTGTATTGCTCCATTGTTGGATCCACTCATGTTATTTGCATTTGACTAGGCTTATATACTGCTTACTAACTGGGTTCACTGATTGGACACATGTGCTTTCAATTTTGAGTGGTAGTGTGTAAATTATAAAAACAGTGTGTTAGTTGTGTTTAACATCTGTAGCCTGTGTGCACCATTCTGGGTACAAGTGCACCACACTGATAAATTTGTGTTTGAAAATGTGTTTAGAGGTGTGGTAAATGGGAGTTTCAGATTTGCAAATTGTCCCCTAACCAGAAAAATAGTGTTTAAGATTTTGACAACTGTGGAATTGATTTGATGGAAGAGTTCTGGTAGTTGACAGTTCAGCTTTTACAATAGGATTTAGTGTTTTAGGCCTTGTTCAAACGGGCCTTAAAATTGAGCGTTTTTCTTGCGTTCGTAGCGTCCAGTAGCGGCAGCCTTTCATATCCAGGTTCCGGCACTGCCTCCACAGGTTAACACACAAACTACAATTTGGGCTGCAGGCTGACGTTAGACAGAGACAAACAAACGCCGGTGTAGAAGTCAATCGATCACCACTACAAAACGCAACATAAACGTCTAGGACGTTCAGAGCACGTTCATTTATCAAAAATGTGAAGAAGGCCTTAGCAATTCAGAAAAACTGTAATGTGTGTGTAGCTGTCCATGGTTTATAAATGTCCATAGTCTGCAATGTGCAAAAGTGCAAATGTGCATGAATGTGCAATTTAAAATGTCCATAAATGTCCAGGAAATGTGCAACTGTGCAGTGTGCAAAAATGCAGAGATAATTTATTCCCAAATAGTGATATGGTTGAGAGACTGTATCGCCTGCGGGAAGAAGCTCCTTCTCAGTCTAGTGTTGGCCTTCAGAGAGTGGAAACACTTTCCTGACCAAAACAGAGAAAACAGTCTATTGCTGGGGTGGCTGAGGTCCTTCACGATCTTTCTGGCCTTGGTCCAGCATCGCTTGCTGTAGATTAAATGCAGGTTAGGGAGCTCGGTACGGATGATGCACTCAGCTGATCGCACCACCCTCTGTAGAGCTCGCCTGTCCTGCATGGTGCTGTTCCCGAACCAGGTTGAGATGTTTCCCACCAGGATGCTCTCTATGGTAAGAGCATCCTGGTGGGAAACTCACCGATGGTAGCGAGGCCTTCACTGTGAGCAAGCTTATGAAGGCCAGACGACGAGGCAGAGGCCTCCAGTACCTGGTAGATTGGGAGGGGTATGGCCCTGAGGAGAGGAGCTGGATTCCTTCCAGATTCATCTTGGATCAGTCCCTGTGACTCTCTCTCTCTCACTCACACACACACACACACACTCCCCCTGTGGCTGTAATTTAACCCTTTAATCCCCTAATAAATTCCTTTAAGAGTATCTGTGTCTGCTATTGGGTCCTTTTCTCTCCTGCCTTTTTTCCCCTCCGTGACAGGTAAAAAGGTACAAACGAAGCACCCCTTTTAAGGTGTCTTCAGAAGGTGTGTCGCTCCACTAGCCCCACGGTGCGGGCTAGGAGATCTTGTGAAGTAATGGTCGATTATTTCAAGCAGTCAGAGTCGTCTGCGGTGCCTTCTTCAAATGGCTGGCGTGAATCCACTGTGGCTGTGAATCTGTGAAACCAGCTGTGTGAGTCACTGCAATAACAGTGTCACGAACTAACCGGAATGATCAGAAGACTTAGCGGTTAGCCCTTTGTAGCGGGGATGGTAAACCCAAACGCGGAGTCTAAGGACTCTCACTAAAGGGGAGCAAGGGAAAAACACAAATTTAACCCACGTCCTATAAACACACACTCGAATCAGAAAGTAGACCCAGGAAAAGTGAGTACTCACAAAATGGCAGACAGGCGATCTGAACCAACATCGGGCGAACTCAATGACTGAGTGATGTGAAGCACCATCTTGTCTCCTTTTATGCTTTCTGTTTTGTGACCGTTCTACTTCCGGGTCCTAGTGCCGGTCTCAAAACGGGTGTGTGAGACAGTACCCCCCTGTCCGGGACCGACTCCCGACGGTCCTGGGGTGGAGGATACCCGACAACGATAGTCCCTGATAATTTTCGGGTCGAGAATAAACCGGGCCGGAATCCAAGATCGCTCCTCGGGACCGTGGCCTTCCCAGTCGACCAGGTATTGGGTGCCTTGGCCCCTAGGGCCCGAATCGAGGATCCGATGTATGGTGTAAGCAGGACCACCGTCAATGATTCGGGGAGAAGGAGCAGGGGGGGAGGGTGAAACCATAGGAGAAGTGGTGAAGGGTTTCAGCTGAGACGTGTGGAAAACCGGATGGATTCGGAGCGCCGCAGGCAGCTGGAGCCGGTAGGTGACAGGGTTGATGCGGAGTGTGATGCGGTATGGACCGATGAATCTAGGTGACAATTTCTTTGATTCTGTGTGGAGATGCAAATTTTTTGTTGACAGCCATACCTTGTCACCTACATTATACATTCGTCCCGGTGGGTGTCGGCGGCGATGTTGGGTAGCGTAGCGGTGGTTGGCCCTTCGGATGGCTTGATTGGCTTGTCTCCACAGCTGCCGACACCTGCGAACCAACCGTTGGCCCGACGGTACGTCAACCTCCGGTTCTTGATGTTCGAACTTCGAAGGCTGGAAACCGTGGCATACCTCAAATGGACTGAGATTTGTGGCCGAAGATACATGAAGGTTGTGAGATAGCTCAGCCCATAAGAGATAGCGGGCCCAGGAGCGCTGACGATCGGCGACAAAACATCTTAGATAGCGCTCCATTTGTTGGTTGGTCCGCTCCGTCTGACCGTTAGTCTGAGGGTGGTATCCTGATGACAGACTGCAGGAGGAATTGATCAGACGGCAGAAGGCCTTCCAGAACCGGGCAGTGAACTGGGGCCCCCTGACCGAGACGATGTATTTTGGGAACCCATGCAAGCGGACTACGTGCTCTAGAATCAGCTCGGCTGTCTCTTTAGCTGACTGGAGTCCGGAGAGAGCCACAGATGCACAGATTTGGACAACCGATCCACGATGGTCATAATGGTCGTCTTGCCTTCTGAAGCCGGCAGGCCCGTGATGAAGTTGACGGCAATGTGCGTCCAGGGTCGGCGAGGAACCGGGAGTGGCTGGAGCTCTCCAGGCGTCGGCTGGTTGGTGGTCTTGGCCCTGGTGCACACTGGGCATGCCTGAACGAACTCTTCGATGTCCTGGGTCATGGAGGGCCACCAGATGGTGCATTGGACGAACTAAAGGGTGCGCCTGGTGCCGGGATGTCCAGAAATGGGTGACGAGTGGCCCCACTCCATGACGTCGCTCCTGACCGCTTGAGGCACGTAGAGTCGTCCAGGCGGCACACCTGCCGGTTTGGTCTCCGCTGCCTGTGCCTGGCGGACTCTGGTCTATAGATCCCAGTGGAGAGGTGCGATGATTTTTGAGGAGAGGAGGACAGGCGCGTGTTCCGCCCGGGTGGCTTTCCCCTCATGTTGTCTGGAGAGGGGGTGTTCCTGGACCCTGGGCGATAGGACAGATAGAAGTTATAATGTTCAAAAAACAGGGCCCACCGCGCCTGCCTCGGGTTGAGCTGCTTGATGTTCTGGGTGGTGATCAGATTCTGGTGGTCGGTCCAGACGATAAAAGGCTCGCTGGCGGCCTAGAGCTAGTGTCGCCATTCCTCCAATGCCCACTTTATGGACAACAGGTCGCGGTCCCTTACCCTGTATCGCTGTTGAGTGGGATCAAATTTTTTTGAGAAGAAGCCACAAGGGTGTAGCTTCTGATCTGGACCTCGCTGGGAGAGAACAGCTCCGGCGCCCACATTCGAAGCGTCCACCTCCACAACGAATTGTTTGTTGATGTCTGGATGGAGAAGAATTGGAGCGGTGGTGAAACGTTGACATAATTCGTGGAAGGTGGAGATGGCGGTGGAGTTGAGGTGAAGGTGATGAGATGATGGACGTGTCAGGGCAGTTAGGGGTGCTGCAACTGTACTGTAGTCCCTGATGAAGCGACGATAGAAATTCGCAAACCCGAGGAACCGTTGAAGCTGCTTAAGGGTCTTGGGTAGGGGCCAATGACGCACAGCTTCTAGTTTCTGCGGGTCCATGGCCACACCCTGGGGCGAGATGACAAAGCCCAGGAACGTGGTGGAGCGTTCGTGAAAAGCGCACTTTTCCATCTTACAATACAGTTGATGGGCAAGCAATCTCTTAAGGACCGCCCTGACATGTTGGGTATGTTCTTCAACTGTTCGTGAGTATATTAGGATGTCTTCCAGGTAGACAAATGCCCACCGCCCCAACATGTCTCAAAGGACATCGTTTATGAAACTTTGAAAGGCGGCGGGGGCATTGCAGAGTCCGAAGGGGATGACAAGACTTTCATAATGTCCCATGGCAGTGATGAAGGCCGTCTTCCACTCATCGCCCTCTCTGATACGCACCAAGTTGTATGCGCTCCAAAGGTCCAACTTTGTGAAAATGGTGGCACCAGAGAGGGCGTCCAGGGCAGCGTTGGTAAGAGACAGAGGGTGTCGGTTTTTGATGGTAATGTTGTTTAGCCCCCGATAATCGAAGATGGGTGGCGTGTTTCTTGCAGAACACTTCAGCCAGGTCTTGATATGCTGAAGGGATGGTGTTGGTGTGGACGTCGGGGGCCTCGGGGTTCGCTGCAGGCCGGTCCCCATTGTAGAATTTGGTTCTGAGTCCAGGATATGAGAGGGTCATGTTGTAACAGCCACGGATGTCCAAGGATGATGGGTGGTGATGAAACGGATGTCAGATGAAATTTAATTTGTTCATGATGTTGTTGGACGATCAGGGTAAGGGGTTCTGTCTGGGTGGTGATAGGGCTAGATGATAGGGGCCGGCCATCTACGGAAGTGATGCGAACGGGCTGGGATAACGCCTCAGTCTTAACCCCCAGTTCTTTGGCGTAAGAAGAGTCAATGAAGTTACCTGCGGCACCGGAATCGATGAACACGGTGCTTCTGACTCGTTTGTGGCCAAACTGGAGGCTTACTTGGACCGTGAGACGAGAGACATTGGTCGTGGTGGCGAAAAGTTTGAGGCGACCCGGTAAGCTCTTTCCCTTGCTCACCGGGTCTGGGCGTTTCCCGGCCGGAGAGGGCAGACGGCTCTGTGGTCAGCTGCTGACCCACAGTAGGCACAGAGTCCCTCCCTGAATCGCCGTTCCCATTCTGCAGCGGTCAAGGAGGCGCGTCCTAATTGCATGGGTTCCCCGGCTCCAGTGTCAACCACGGCAGGAGGTGGAGAACCGACAGGTCCATGAGTGGTGGAAGTGACGGTGGTTGGTGTTCGTGGAGTGGTAAACGCGAAGTGGGTGCTGGCGGCAGGGTTCTCAGGTCTGGCTTCGGGCGAGATTGGAGGCGTTGGTCAATTCGGAGGGCTAGCTGAATTAAACCCTCCAGGGTGGCAGGAAGAACCCCTCGTAATAGGTGGTCCGGAGCGCGGCGTCTCCCCAGGTGGTTTGTATGGCGAGAGTAAATCAGCTGTGTAGCGGCTCACAGACGAACTTCCCTGCCGCAGGTGGTACAGCTTGGTGTCGGTCTCCACCTCGCCCGCAGGGTGTTCAAATGTTTACTTTAGCTGACGGGTGAATTCGTTGTAGGAATGGGTGGTATCCGAGTCAGCACGAAGAACTGCCGTGGCCCACTCAGCTGCCTGCCCCGACAGCAACGAGACAAGGAGAGCAATGCGCAATCGATCAGTGGAGTATTTGGTGGCATTGAACTCAAACACCAGATTGAGAGCAGTTAGAAAAACACTGCATCTCCTGTCCGTGCCATCCCACTTATCCGGTGGAGCAAGAAAGATATCAGAAGTTGGAGGGGGGGCAGAGCTGTGGCCGCTGCGACGGGCGGACGGTTAGCCACGCTAGCAACAGCCTCGCGAAGGGCCGCGTTCTCCTGCCAAAGCTCCGCCACCTCGCGGCGCAAGGCCGCGACGTCTTGGACGCTCTGGCGAAGAGTAGCAAGCTCTCGGTTTAGCTGGTTGATTAGCTCGGCGTGCCGATCAACCACATCGCAAAGGTGCGCATAATCCGCTGGGTTTACCGCGGAGGACTCAGTCATTCTGTCACGAACTAACCAGAATGATCAGAAGACTTAGCACTTAGCGGTTAGCCCTTTGTAGCATGGATGGTAAACCCAAACGCGGAAGCACGCGAGTAGGCAGGATAACCACGTGATTTAGTATAAGGACTCTCACGAAAGGGGAGCAAGGGAAAAACACAAATTTAACCCGCGTCCTATAAACACACACTCGAATCAGAAAGTAGACCCAAGAAAAGTGAGTACTCACAAAATGGCAGACAGGCGATCTGAACCAACATCAGGCGAACTTAATGACTGAGTGATGTGAAGCGCCATCTTGTCTCCTTTTATGCTTCCTGTTTTGTGACTGTTCTACTTCCGGGTCCTAGTGCCGGTCGCAAAACGGGTGTGTGTGACAAACAGTTGTAGGTGTACTGTAGGCAGGGTCCCCCACCTTCCTGGGATTCAAACTTTTCACCAGCACTGTATCACCTGGAATGAAAGAATGAGTAGGCTTGTCTATAGGCAGAGGGAGAGAAGCAGAGACACTACCATGAACACTGTTCAGTTTTTCTATGAGTGCTTGCGTATAATCGCTGACAATCACGTCCAGATCACCTGTAAGGAAAACACCGGGGTTACCTTTTTCCCAGGGGGTGGGGAATGGTCGTCCCATTATAATCTCAAATGGTGAAAGTTTGGTTGTAGAATTGGGTGTCATTCTAATTTCACAAAGCACAGATGGTAACAGGTCAACCCAGTTCTTACCTGTATCATCATGGCTTTGGTCAACCTATCTTTGATTGTTCTGTTCAGCCTTTCTACCACACCAGAACTTTGGGGATGGTAGGGGATGTGAAATTTCCAATTAATGCTTAAAAATTTACACAATTTTTCTGTCACTTTGGTGACGAAGGGCATGCCATTATCACTGCCAATAGATGTTGGAATACCATATTTAGAAATTATTTTTTTAGCCAGAATTTTAACTACTATTGTTTCAATGAAATGCATCTACCCACTTAGACAATTACAAGCAAGTATTTAAGATTTCTGACAGGTGGCATGTGTGTAATGCCAAATGCAAACATTGAAATGGTGCAATAGGCATCGGCAAGGCATTATGTTTAACATGTTGTCCTTGTGTATTTGCACGAGCACAGATCAAACAGGAATCTAATAGAACAAGTGTAGCCTGTTTGATATTGTGAATGCAGAATCTGTCCTCAATCATACGGATTACCCCCCGTTTTGCGACATGTGAAATACCAAGATATTGACACACTAATAACGGGAGGACAAATGCCGGAAGAGCTATACGTCCGGTCTCATCCTGAATTAGCATATCGCTGCCAGGTGAACACTTATGGGAGGACCAAAAATGTAGATCTTCAGGTGATATATGGGTTTGCAAGAAGGCTATGTCAATGTCAGAAGACAAACTTGGGATGGAGACATGGGACGTCAGAGAGAATACTGTATCCCTACAAACCTGTGGGGACAAAGGTGCATCTTTAACGGCCCATGTGGCAACTTCATGAGCTAAACAGTTACCCAAAACCTCTTCAGAGTCACCAGATGCATGACCTTTGACCTTCACTATAGCCAATAGTGAGGGAAGCAAACTAGCTTGTAAAAGATTAGTTACAAGAGTAGCATGTGAAATAGGCTTTCAATCAGCTGATTTAAAACCTCGCGAAGCCCAAATCTTTCCAAAATCGTGTGTGACACCATAAGCATAACGTGAATCCGTAAAGATAGTAACAGGTTGATTTTTAAATAGGAGGCATGTCATTTATCTCAGGTGTCCATGTGATTTTGTCTGGTTGAGTGGAGGTGCATGACTGGCGCAATATCTTGTCATAGTGGAAACAGTCAGGAATGAACTGCCTACAAAAGTTTATAAGTCTAAGAAAGCTCATCATTGCTTGCTTCATGGCAGGTGGACGAATCTCGACAACAGGTTGAATGCGATCAGCAGATAATGTTCTTTGTCCCTGGGCAATTGTGAATCCCAGATAGGAGACCTGCAGTAAGCAAAATGAAAGCTTAGTCAGTGAAGCCTTGAATCCAACATCAGCCAGATGTGTCAGCATGCGCAGTGAATGTTTGCGACATAAGTCCTCAGTTTCAGCTAAGAGGAGGATGTCGTCGGCGTATAACAGAAGGCGGACTTTCTCAGGCAGGGTCAGGAAAGCCATGGCATCTCTTACAACAGAGGAGAACACAGCTGGAGAGTCTATGAACCCTTGAGGAAGACGAGTCCAGGTCAGTTGTTGGTTTTTGAAGGTGAAAGCGAATATAGGCTGCGTCTACTCACTGACATGGACACTGAAAAAAGCAGAACACAAATCAACTACTGTAAAATATGAATGATTTGGAGGTATTGACGTCAAAATGGATGGGACATCTGGAACAATAGGACTTGCAGGAATTACAATATCATAAATTTTGCGCAAATCTTGGACAATCTCTATTCTTTTCCACCTGCCTTTGGTATAGGATTAACAGGTGTATTGTATGGAGATTGGGTAGGAACTAGGACACTTTGTTGTATTAATGACAAAATCACTTTCTCAATGCCTGCCTCTTTATCTGGTGAAAGAGGGTATTGTTTACAATACACAGGTGTCAGTGTTTTAAGTTTTGCTGTGTATGGTGTAGTGCAAACTGTGCCCACTTCATTAGCATGAGTAGACCACAACCTTGGAGGTACAGAAGACAAGTAGGATGGAATGACAATAGATTCATCAGTAGAATCAACCTGTGGGATCACATCAGAGAACAGAGTCAGATTATTAGTGTTCTTTAAAACAGTTTTGCCCTCTGCAAAAGATAAACAGCCTAATTTAGACAGTACATCTCGGCCTAGTAAATTGAACGGAGATGAAGATATCACAACAAATCAATGACGGAAATGCAAATTTGGATCATCTGGGCTAGTTACAGGAAGTTGAAAAGTTTTAGGGCATGAAATTGGAACCCCATCAATCTCTACAGAGCTGATAGTGGATGCTGAAACAGGGTACTGAGAACCACTAAAAGAAGAGCATGTAGCTCCAGTATTTACCATAAAAGAATATGGAGTACCATTAATATTTAACATTAAAACGGTTAGGTTTTGTGGATCATTATTCACTACCAAGTTCAACATACTCACTGTGGTATTCCTGCTCTGTGGGCAGCCCAACCAGGCCAATACAGTGGTGTGTAATCTTCCTGATTTCTTATTCTTTTGCATGTTTGTCACACTTAAATGTTTCTACTCATCAAAAACCGTTAACTATTAGTCAAAGATAATACAAGTAAACACAAAATGCAGTTTTTAAATGAAGGTTTACGTTATTAAGGGAGAAAAAAAAATCCAAATCTACATGGCCCTGTGTGAAAAAGTGATTGCCCCCCTTGTTAAAAAATAACTTAACTGTGGTTTATCACACCTGAGTTCAATTTCTGTAGTCACCCCTAGGCCTGATTACTGCCACATCTGTTTCAATCAAGAAATCACTTAAATAGGAGCTACCTGACACAGAGAAGTAGACCAAAAGCACCTCAAAAGCTGGACATCATGCCAAGATCCAAAGAAATTCAGGAACAAAAGTAATTGAGATCTATCAGTCTGGTAAAGGCTATAAAGCTTTGGGACTCCAGCGAACCACAGTGAGAGCCATTATCCACAAATGGCAAAAACATGGAACAGTGGTGAACCTTCCCAGGAGTGGCCGGCCGACCAAAATTACCCCAAGAGCGCAGAGACAACTCATCCGAGAGGCCACAAAAGACCCCAGGACAACATCTAAAGAACTGCAGGCCTCACTTGCCTCAATTAAGGTCAGTGTTCACGACTCCACCATAAGAAAGAGCCTGGCAAAAACGGCCTGCATGGCAGATTTCCAAGGCGCAAACCACTTTTAAGCAAAAAGAACATTAAGGCTCGTCTCAATTTTGCTAAAAAACATCTCAATGATTGCCAAGACTTTGGGGAAAATACCTTGTGGACCGACAAGACAAAAGTTGAACCTTTTGGAAAGTGCGTGTCCCGTTACATCTGGCGTAAAAGTAACACAGCATTTCAGAAAAAGAACATCATACCAACAGTAAAATATGGTGGTGGTAGCGTGATGGTCTGGGGTTGTTTTGCTGCTTCAGGACCTGGAAGGCTTTCTGTGATAGATGGAACCATGAATTCTACTGTCTACCAAAAAATCCTGAAGGAGAATGTCCTGCCATCCGTTCGTCAACTCAAGCTGAAGCAATCTTGGGTGCTGCAGCAGGACAATCACCCAAAACACACCAGCAAATCCACCTCTGAATGACTTTAGAAAAACAAAATGAGACTTTGGAGTGGCCTAGTCAAAGTCCTGACCTGAATTCCATTGAGATGTTGTGGCATGACCTTAAAAAGGCGGTTCATGCTGGAAAACCCTCAAATAAAGCTGAAATACAACAATTCTGCAAAGATGAGTGGGCCAAAATTCCTCCAGAGTAATGTAAAAGACTCGTTGCAAGTTATCGCAAACGCTTGATTGCAGTTATTGCTGCTAAGGGTGGCCCAACCAGTTATTAGGTTCAGGGGGCAATTACTTTTTCACACAGGGCCATGTAGGTTTGAATTTTTTTTCTCCCTAAATAATAAAAACCATGATTTAAAAAATGCATTTTGTGTTTCCTTGTGTTATCTTTGACTAATAGTTAAATGTGTTTAATGATAAGAAACATTTTGTGTGACAAACATGCAAAAGAATAAGAAATCAGGAAGATTACACACCACTGTATTGGCCTGGTTGGGCCCATAGTACCTGATGGGGTGGTCTGATGCATTTGGTAAGCCTGTTAAGTAGAAGAGACATACCCATTTTCCATATCGTTCTTTTTTTGTCTACAGTCACGTGCCCAATGTCCTTCTGCCTTGCAATAATTGCATATTGTCTGTTTGCATTGCCGTTCCCAGTGCCCTATTTTATTACAGCGTTTGCACCTGGCATGTTGTCGTTAACCATGATCATAAACAGCGGCAAAAGTTTGATTCAAGTTTTCGCTGCAGGTGGCGATAAAGGCACCTGCAGCATCCAGATCGTGCACCATCCGTCCCAGGAGTTGTATATCAGGTTCATTTCCGGTTTCTGCTAGAGAAATTTAGAGAGTTTTGGCAGAATCCGTGTTCATATTATTAACAATTGTAGTTAAAAATAGCTGTGTAAAATGTAAAGGAATATTATGATCAAAAGGGAAGTCCTCCATGTTCAGACCATGCAGTTTTAAACCTATTAAAAAAAGGCAGGTGCTGATTCACCTGGTTCCTGTCTGATAGATGCCACCTGTAAGAGATCACATGAAGATTGATATTTCTTTAGAAGACAAGCTTTAAGTTCAGTGAACATGTTAATAGACCATGAATAATAAGCACTCTATATGTCTCGATTAGCATCAACCTCATTATCTATAGGTATATCATGTTTGTGATGAAGAGAGGGCACGTCTTCCTGTAGCGAGGAATCCGTCACCTCTGCTCCTAGAACACGTGTTAAGATGCACCTGAAATCAGGACCAGTCAACTGTGAATAACGTGTTGTGCTTTTAAGTTGGTCACAAAATAAGTAAACATCAGATGGTTTAGGAAGCTAGAAACAATGCTGTGGATATCAGATACAGTTGGAGGTGAAATATTCCATCTTTTTTCTCCACATGTAACAAAGGGATATGCATAATTAGGTGTACTATCAGTGTTTGTTGGCCTTTGTAATGACTTATCTGCCACATTAGAGGAATTACCTTTTGATTTAACCATATCATGGCCTCCACCTTGAGAGCTATGTGTCTCCGTAGTTAAAGAATAGCTAAGGGGAGCAGAGACAATATATAATTCCACCTTAATAGTGAGAACAGGAAAAGCATGTATGACTGGTTTGGAGTTGGTGGTGAGTTTACACTTCAAATCACGCCATGTAGTAAATGCTTTTTTCATATATTGACTGTCCCACTGTGGATCACCATAAGCTTGATTAATTAATAGAGAAGCAGTGATAATGTCAGCATTGTCAAATAACCCTTCTCTTGGATAATGTCTCCACTGAAAAGAACCCTCCATCCATCCTGCCAAATTGTTAAGGAAGGGTTGAACAAAAATTCCAAATCCTTGATTATACATCCATTAGGAGTAAGAGACTGTTTGGAATGACCATTACCCATTTTGTTAGTAAGTTACAGTTAGTAAACAAACCAAGCTTATTGAAGACAGACACTTTAAGCTTTTTTTTTTTTTAACTTAAGGGTGGTGTGACATTCGAACACAAGGTATAAGTATATATTTAAATTATTGAAGAATACTGTAATTTATAAGTGTATTATCAAAAATGTGCAATATCTCCGCGTTCCTGATAACACTCTCAGAAAAACAAACCTCACGTGCGCTGCGCTGAGTTCGCACGCCTCTATGTCAGGGAGAGAAAATTATGCACATCCCACGTGTATAACTGCAACTGCATGCCGCTCCCTGTTCCAAAGAACATTCTAAGAAATATGGCTATAACCAATTAATTTATTTATTTTCTAACCACGCGCCTCTACGCCAGGGCCAGCTTATACACAAAGTGCACGCTACAAATTCCTCACTAAATTAAAAATATTATAATGCATAAATTCTGTCAACAACAGAAGTTAGCGAACGTATAACTTTTTAAAACACACCCAAAGGAGCGTGTCTCCTCTAACGGGACGCGGTTTAATGACGTAGGTACTCGCAACGACAGCGCTGTGGGCATAAGGGCATAGCTTATTGCTAACAACATCGGTTCAGTTTCAGATAAACACCTAGTTTTATCTATATCTTTTAATTAACCACAATTGCTACAGTCGCTGTAATTTGAATCAATAAATTAACGTGAGTAATGTCAAGCAACGTGAGACAAAAACAAATTAACATGCATAAAGTTTCTTTTTCCAAAATATACCCCAAATATATGCCAATTTACTACGTAAATGGACTATTTGTTCAAAAAACTTTTCTGACCAAGGAAGGAAGTACAATAGCAAAAATAATGCCTAACTTACCTTCCTGGAGAGAAAAGGTTGGATGAGCCCCCAGATTGTAAATTTTTTTTTAAGTCACGTAGTAGAAGACGAGTTGCTCGGTCTGTCCGCTGTGCTTCAGTAAGCTTCTCTGGTGCCAGGAGAGACTTAGTCAAACACACACACAGGTTGTCTGTCAGAAAGGTCTCTGTTTATTAACAGCAAAAGATGGTGTTTATATATGTTTGACCAAACACCTGTGCCATAGACATATGTTACTACAAAGAACATGAACCATTGTAAATGTCCTGGTGAGATCCTAAAGAATCAAAGGAGAGGAAGATAGAGAGGTGTCCGTCCAGAGACAAATCAAGATGTTGGCTCAAGTTGGGGGAGAGGGGGAAAGAGACAGAGAGAGAGAGAGAGAGAGAGAGAGAGACATAAAGAAAGAATGAGAAGGTGAGCGTGGGAGCGTTCACACCTTAAACAGCAGATGCAAGAGGGGAGGAAAATGGCAGCAGGAAAGATTTAACACGTTAATATCAGATCTATAAGGAAAAGAGCAAAAGAGTAGAAATAACTCCTTTAAATATAAAATAATTCTAACAGTTACCAAACCCCATGATTAAAATGTTTGGAAGAGTCTGTCCAGGTAAATAGTACCTGGGATATTTTTCCCTGAACATTTATACAGTAAAAAAGCACATGATTTAAACTTTTAAAGTAACCTGTAAAAGTGCATAAAATGTAATTCACATAACTTTTATTTTTAAATATACAGTTAAACCTTGGATTGCAAGCATACTTTGTTCTAGTACCTTGCTTGTAATCCAAAACATGTGTATATAAAAGCTAATTTCCCTAAATTTTACTCTAAAATCCAAAAACATCAATATAAAATATAAAAAATGAAACAAATTAACCTGCACTTTACCTTTAAAAAGAATAATAAAAATCATTAAACATTCACACCTATAAAACACAACCAATTTTGACAATATTTTACCATTAGTGCCTCAAAGAAATCATGCAAAAAAATCTCCTAAAAAGAAAAGTGACACATGCTCTTTGGTGTGTGTGTGTGTGTGTGTGTGCGCGCATGTGTGGTCCAACCACTCAACTTTACTATTGAATTGGTGCTCTAATCAGTGACCAAGAGGTTGCTGGGTTTCGACAGCTGACAATGATGCCCTCAGAGTCACACTTTTGTATGTTTGTTTTTATATGTTATGTGACCCCACTTATTATCTTGGTTAAGGTTATTTACTTTTTACTGATGAACAATTTTTACCAAACTCTCCATAAAAATTTAGGTCCTAAAATTATCAGCCTAAAAATATCAGCCAGCCACATCACCAACAAACCTGAGTAAACTCATGAGATTGGGGAAGACAGCATCCAAACATACCAATACAGTATAAATCTATATGGCCATGAGTATCTCAGATAAGCTTCTTCACTTAAGGAAAAACTATTCAAAAAAAAGGCTTCCAAAAAATATGTTTTTTAGGCTAGCCTAAACATTGAGACTTGAATAAAAGCTGAAAGACTGTGTCATAACTGTGGGGCTTTGCAGTGCAAAGATCTATTTCATGGTGTCCTTTTCATTATATGAGGTACCAACAAATAACCTTTTGATCAAGTAGGCACCAGCAGTTAACAGGACCTTTGCCACAAGAATCTTCAGCAGTTAGGCAAGTAGGCACCAGCAGTTAACAGGACCTTTGCCACAAGAATCTTCAGTGGTTTATGAGGTTTATTAGTGGATTTTAAGTAATAATAAAAAAAATATATAGTACCTCCTATTAATTTTTTTTGTGTGTAAAAATCATTATAATCAATAAAAGTTAGTAACTCTTAATATTAGATGAATACAACCACAGACAAAAAACAACATATGACTTCTTTCAACACACAGGCAATACTAAGTACTTCCTTACTGCTTCCACAGGATTTAAAAGAATAAATTGCAGCAGGTTTGCAGACCTCTATAAAAACAGAGGTTCCCTTTCAAAGGCTACACTCGATGCTGCATGAAAACGCTATGGGAACATCTTGTCATGTTGTCAGTTGTGAAGCATGTGTGTACCAAACATGCCAAATTTTTGGCTTTTATAACCTCGGTCAGGTGACGTCATCTGATAGGACGCACCTGCAGGTTATAAATAGGAGTGAACCGGAAACATTCCTCAGATTCTTGTCTTCACCTAGTTGTGAGCGTGTGTGTCTAACCAGCAAAATAAGTGTTTAACTCACCAATAATGGCAGAGTTTAAACGAGATGTCCCTCCGTGTGTATAATCCATATCGGAGGGCAATCTCTACACTTTACTGCTTCGATTAAGTGCTACACGCGCGCCTCGCATTCCGAGCTGCTGCGCATTCCTGGGGCTTAAACTCG
The DNA here is from genome assembly GCF_024256425.1 of Clarias gariepinus. NCBI lineage: Eukaryota > Metazoa > Chordata > Actinopteri > Siluriformes > Clariidae > Clarias > Clarias gariepinus. Next base: position 16,054,927 of record NC_071102.1, read on the forward strand.
CGTATCTGGCAGAGCAGTGAGAGACAGATTTAAAACTCCTTTCTTTCACGTTCTCATCGGATCGGGAAATCCCTCTGTCCGCTCGCAAGCGCGCGCTGCGCTTCTTGTGAATGGGCAAGGATAAACATCCTCTCTTGCTTCCGCGGAGATGATAATAGCCTCTAAGCACTTAAAAATAATAATAATAAAAAAAAAAACATAGACGGCAGGTTCTGTCGGGTGGCCGGGGGCGGAGCCTTAACGACGCTCTCTCCCCTTTTCTTAGCAATCTCCATATGAGTTAACCCTTTCATGGAGTAAGCTGTATTCATCCCGTGTTTTCCTGCCATTAACTTATTTATTTATTTAAATATAATTGAGGTAGAAACGCGGAGTTATATGATGACACCCAGATAGAAGAGACGCTTCCAGGCTATCTCTCCTCTGGGACATTATCCTTCCTGAAAAGCTATTACTTCCTTTCAAGCTGTGTAGACTTTTTATCTTCCCTGGAGGGAAAAGCTTTTCAGGCAGCTGGTCAGGTTGGTGCATTGCACACCATGGCGGTTTTTCACGCCTACCAGGCTGACCTGCTGAGAGACTTGGGTACTGGCGTGGCTCTGCAAGGTAAGGCGTATTGGATTTACGCCGGGCCACAGACTTGTCTCTTCATGCAACAAAGCAGACGGCTTGTGCTATCGGCCGTTTTATGGCTGCTATGGTCTCCGCGGAGAGGCACTTGTGTTTGAATCTCAGGGGCATTAAGGAGAAGGATCGTGTATTCCTCCTTGATGCCCCATCTCGCCTCCCGGCCTACTTGGCGATGTCATTAACTCGGTCGCCACTAGGTTCATGAGGCGAAGTTATATAACAAGCCTTAGGGAAATTCCTTCCCCGCCTTGCTCAAGAGTCGGGACTGTCGGCCACCCAGTCTCGACCGGGTCTGACTGTTGCGAGGCATGAAACACACAAGGAGAGTGTTTTTGAGCTGGGCACCCCCTCGCAAGATTGGGGTGCGTCACGCAATCCGCCTCAAGAGAGGTCAGACTGGCATATTGTCTTCACAAAGAAGCCTTGAGGTTCATGTGCCCAGGACCGTGGGGGGTGGCCCCCCAATGGGGAGAGGCACGCAGAATTCCTTTTAAAGAATGAAGTGTTCTCCCTGGCACCCCCAGGAGGTTGGTGTTCTTGCCCCGCCACCACTGGTGTTTCGGGCAACTTCAGTCTCCAATAAAATGTTAGTTCTTCGGGTTTTTCCTGCCGTGTTTCAGGATGCCGAACATCTAACATCCCCCCCCGTTTAACCAAGCCGCTGAGCTTTGCCCCTTACTGAGAAACTGGCAGCGTGGAAGCTACTGCCAAGTATATCTCCTTGGGCACTAAGCACTGTACAGAGAAACTACAGGATTCAGTTCTCACATCACCCTCCACGTTTCAATGGCGTGGTCTCCACTTCCATGAAACCGGAAAGTGCAAGAGGAATGGGGGGCTGCGTCCAATTTTTTAGATTTTGCGGGCTTTACCGCTATCTAAAAATAAATCAGTGGAAATATTGCCACAACACAGGAGGTTCCTGAGGTTCGCTTTCGGGGGCGAAGCTTACCAGTATCGGGTCCTTCCATTTGGTCTACCTTTTTACCCGCACATACACAAAATACATGGATGTAGTTCTGGCCCCTTATGACTCCAGAGCATCCGTATTGAATTACATGACTGGCTGGCCCAGTCTCAGTAGCTAGCGCTTCGACATCAGCAGGTCGTTCTAGCTAATCTGTGTTTCCTAGGATTGGAATCCAATGCCATGAAAGCATGCTCTTTCCTGTTTAGAGGACAACATTTTTGGGTGTCACATGGAATTTGAGCGTAAGCGGGCACAGCTGTCTCCCGCTCGTGTCGAATCCAATCTCAACACTGTCAAGGAAATCAAGCTAGACCAGAAAGTGACCATCACTTTCAGAGATCTTAGCTCTCATGGCAGCTGTATCCACGGTGACACCTTTGGACCTTCTGCACATGAGAGCATTTCAGTTGTGGCTAAGAACCAGGGGATTTTACTCTAGGGCCAATCCCCAATAAGGGCTACGCGCCAGGTGATTGGTCCCCTTCCTATGTGGTTCAGACCCCGGTTTCTGACTCTGGGTCCCACTCAAAGTAAGTCTTGTCGTCGCAGATGCTAACGACAGACGTTTCCCTCATGGGCTGGGGTGCGGTCTTAAATGACCGTCCAGCCCAAGGGAGCTGGAGAGGCCATCTTTTTGCGCGGCACATCAATTGCCTCAAAATCATGGCTCTATTTCAGGCCCTAAAGCACTTCCTCCAGCAGTTGAGACTACCATGTCCTAGTGCAGGTGGACAACACTATGGCAGTCTCATATATTAATCGCCAGGGCGGACTGTGCTCACGCCGCTAAATAGCTAGCGCACCAGATTCCTGTCCCTCGGGGCGATATACATTCTGGGAAAATTCCATGTAGCGTAGGTGGACCTCTTTGCCTCGCAAGATCAGCAAATGTCCCCTTTACTATTCTCTGACTCTAAGTCAAGCTGGTCTTCCAGCCAGCGTAATTAAGACTATTTTAAGTACTAGGACTGCCTCCCCTCAAATAGAATGTATTTGAAAGTTGGTGCATGACGAAGCAGGTAGACCCAGTCCACTGCCGAATTGTTTCAGTGCTGGAGTTTCTGCAGAAAAAATTTGTCCTCTGACTTGTGCCCCTTGTTGAACCACTAGAGTCAGCGCCTCAGGTTTCTGACCCTTAAGATGGTTTTTCTAAATGGTCTTACCTCTCTAAGAGGATCGGACAGCTATTGCCCTCTCCTATGAGGCGCGTGGGCTCACTTCGCCTTTAGGAATCAGGGTTCATTCAACCAGGGGAATCGCCTCATTAATTGCACTAGCAAGAGGTATTCCTTTGCAGCAAGTCTGTAATGCAGAGGGTTGGTCCTCTCCGCACAATTTGCCAATATGCATCCTATTGTTTTGAAGCCTTCTGTCCTCCGCCTTTACAGCTTCGGAGCAGGAGAGACTTCACTTACTGTGTCCAGTACGTGCTCTTCAGATTTACGTCCACCGCATTAGCCAGTGGCGTAAGTCAGAGCAGCTTTTACATGTTTTGAAGACGCAAGCGGCGTGAGAGATGCTATTGCCCTCTCCTATTTAACCAGGGGAATCACCTCATCAATTGCACTAGCAAGAGGTATTCCCTTGCAGCAAGTCTGGGACGCGGAGGGTTGTCCTCTCCGCACACTTTTATTACATTTATAGTTTGGATGTTCATGCTACTCCGGGCCCACGGGTCCTCGAGTCAGCTACCCAGACATAGTTCTGAGACCTTCTCGGCCTTGTGCGCACACGCTACACAACCTTGGAGTCCAGACACTTGCAGTGCGGCGGCGTTGGCACTCTCGTTCCCATAGCCTTTTCAGGCAGCATCGAGTGTAGCCTTTGAAAGGGAACGTCTCGCGTTACTTTGCTGTAACCCTGTTCCCTGAAAAGGCGGGAACGAGATGCTACGTCCCAATGCCGCACTGCCTATGTGACCGGACGTCCGTTCAGACAAATCAATCTGAGGAATGTTTCCGGTTCACTCCTATTTATAACCTGCAGGTGCGTCCTATCAGATGACGTCACCTGACCGAGGTTATAAAAGCCAAAAATTTGGCGTGTTTGGTACACACATGCTTCACAACCGGCAACATGACAAGATGTTCCCATAGCATTTTCACGCAGCATCTCGTTCCCGCCTTTTCAGGGAACAGGGTTTCAGCAAAGTAACCCGAGATGTTTTGTTAGTTTGCTGGTCTGGCGCATTCAGGTGTGTGTTGCCAAGAGGAAAAGACATAAGCATGGACAAGCAACTGTTGTCCATTTATTCTGAAAATGGTTATAAAACAACAATTCAATTTGTAAAACAACTCCAAACAATTTGGAGTTCATTGTTGTATAGTGAGAAAGATTATTTACAAGTAGCTTACTTCTAGTTGCATGAAGACCTAGTATCAGTACTTCTTTCCTGTTAGAATTAATTAGAAGTAAGTCAATCAGCATGCAGTGTCTAATTTCCTTACACTTTATACAACTTTATTAGGGTGCTGTCTCTCATCTGGCTTTGCTGAAATATACAACTGTGTGTCATTAACAAAAAAAAAGTGGAAGCTAATATCAAGTTTACAAATTAAATCACCCAGAGTAAGTTTATATAGTACAATATTACTTCATAAAATCACATGCTTCATAATTAGCAGGTTACCTTGTCAAGTCACCTGAGATTAAAACTATTGTAAATCTGCATAGGTCATTGAATGAAAGAGTACCTTCCAATGCTACTTCAAAGGAGCTACAAATTGAATGTCAGCTTGAGTATAAAGTAAACTCCATGCTAAACACACTTCTCCTCATTGACTAGGAAAGATATGCACCATTTGCTGATAAGCGAATTCTATTCAAGTCTATAATCCACATCCTAGAAGGAAGCCAAAGAAGAATATCACTTCCAGAGGGAGGTCCTTTGGGGGGGCTTTTTCAGAGCTAAGCCATCAGCGACCCTAGTATCTGTACAGCTTACTAACACGGAGAATAAAAACTACAACTTCAAATGGATAGGGTTAAGATCATCCAACTTTTATTCTATGCGTATACACCGCTGCCATTTAATCTAGATATTACCAAGCCTCAGTCTAATTATTGCCTTTCTGTGTATGACCTGGTTTTAATTTTGATTTCCATCCAGCTCAGTTTATGATTGCAGTACTGTATATCTCTAGTATATTTTAGTAGACTATTCTTAAACTTGATGTTCTGTTTTGATATACTGTATAGTATACCTTCAAAGACTTTTACAAATGCACTCAATGCACACTTCTAAGTAGTGCATTTTCAGTATGCAAAGTACTGTTTTTACAGATTGCTAAGAACAGGAAACTGGGACTACAAGTTGCATTGGCTCACCAAAATTGCAGAATAGACGATTGTAAAAATGTTGCCTGGTCTGAAAAATCTTGATTTCTGGTGTGACATTTGGATGGTATGGTTAGAACCTGGCATAAACAACATGATTACCAGAGCAAGCATTGCTTTGATAACTGTATTCTGTTCTTTTGCAGAATCAAAAGAAAAGCTATGAATATAATGCTTGATTTCGAATAACATATTTCAGAGCCATCATATGCTACAAAATATTTTATAGTAGCCAGATAATCCTCAGACAAGTATCAGGGGCAGTCAAAAAATTATTATTGATAAGAGGAAATAATGTAATGAAAACTAATATTGGTCATGTGCTTAGTTGTTTTTTACATATCCTCCACTTAAAATGAAACACTTCTTCAAACGGATGGATGAGCTGGTGGACACCGTCTTTGAAAAAGCTTTCTTTTTGGCTCTTGAGGAATCACCATAATTACCTCTTCATCGTCAAATACCTGCCATGAATTGGTTTCTTTAAATGATGGAAGAGTAAGTAGTCACTGGGTGCAAGATCGCAAGTTGCACTATTTTGTGAGCTGAATGGGCTGGAGCATTGTCATTTTAAGCAATTTTTCTCTGGGATTTATTAAGTTCTTTGGATCTTGAATCTTGAATGAAAAAGGCACACTTAAATCTTTTCAGTCACATGCGCCATTTTGGTATTGACCCTCTAGCGGCATCGAACAAAACTAGACTGCAGGTTGTTTAAACAAGAAGAAAGGTTTATGAATGTACTCATACTGGGGACATAATTTTGAAAAAAAAAAATTTGTGCGATAACATACAGTTTTTTTAAGACCGCCCCTTATATAGTCAAAATACAATGGCCGTCTAATTTCAAAGTTTTGGAGCTCCTTGAAAACCCAACTTGGGAAAGCGATAGTGAACTAGTTAAAAAATATAACTTTAAGTTAACAACTACGTTTATGTTATTTACAAATTATTCAATGATATTAATTGATATTAATTAAAATTACATTACCCTAAGTACCCTTGTAATCAAATACTTTTTGTAAGCCTTTGACACCCTATGACACATCCTGCAACTTTGGCATTTGATCCTGACATGGAGGTTATTAAACATTTATTGAACCAATAGTTATTAACAATTGCTTGAGTTCAGTTTAATTTGATGAGAAATGAGCCCAAACCATATGAATATAAAACAACAATGTCCTTGTAGGTTTGCAGTTGTGCTGCATTTTTCCATTTTTTATATAATGGATTGAATAGTGCTTTGCGAGATGTTCAAAGCTTGAGATATTATTTTATAACCTAACCCTGCTTTAAACATAAGAAAATGTGGAAAAGTTCAAAGGTTATAAATAATTTTGCAAGTCACTGTGTATATTCTGTTGATCTAACTTCATGACCTTGTCTCAGGTGTATGAAAAAAATGTTAATGTATTAAACACTTTGAGTGCAAGCTGTTTACAAAAAAATAAAAATTAAAGTACGGGAAGCAAATTTTTATTTACAGTGTATAACATTATCTTCGCAAAACATCCAGATCACATACGCTGTGTGCACAATTATTAAGCCAGGGAGTATTTTGATCAAATCATAATTTTCATGCATATTTTCCAACTCCAAGCTGTATAGACTTGAATGCTTATTAGAGTTAAGCATATCAGGTGATGTGTATTTGTGTAGTGAGAGAATGTGTGGCCTATGGAGATCAACACTCTATATTAAGCTATTAGGCAGCTTCTTTTTGCAAATAAACTTCCAAAGATTTAAGAAGAATCAAACATGTAGCTACCAAGAACCAATTATCTCCAGTGGTGTCATATTTTAGAACTGCAACCTACCTGGAGTGCCCAGAAGTACATGTCAGAGACATGGACAAGGCTGAAACTCGACCACCACAGAACAAGATACAAAAGTTAAAAACATTAAACCTGGGCCAAGAAATATCTTGACAGATATTTCAGAAGGTTCTATGGCCTGATGAGATGAGAGTGACTCTTGACAGACCAGATGGACAGGCACGTGGCTGGATCAACAACAGGCACAGAGCCCCACTTCGACTCAGATGCGAGCAAGGTGGAAATGGGGTAATGGTATGGTACCCTATTGAAAACTTGTGGGCCCCTTTCTAAATTCGCGATTTATAGTGGAGGAAAACAATACAACTTTCTAATCAATGTCTGGGATCAAGAAACTGACAGACTCCATCAATGAAAGGCTTATGACAAAAAAGTGGGGTGGCTATATGGAATGGATGGTAAAATCTTTGTTTTTCATTTAGTTACATAATAATTTTGCATACTAATAGTTGCCCAATAATTGTGTGCACACAGATATTTTCTTAAGAATGCCAAAACCTCTCTAAATATTTAGGTTTGAAGTTTATTAACATTTTAGATTGATCAATAGCATTGTAGTTGTTCAATAATGAAATCTTCTTTGTCTTTCGGCTGTTCCCTTTCAGGGGTCGCCACAGCGAATCATCTGCCTCCATCTAACCCTATCCTCTGCATCCTCTTTTCTCACACCAACTAACTTCATGTCCTCTCTCACTGCATCCATAAATTTCCTCTTTGGTCTTCCTCTAGACCTCCTGCCTGGCAGTTCCAACCTCAGCATCCTTCTACCAATATATTCACAATCTCTCCTCTGAACATGCCCAAACCACCTCAATCTGGCCTCTCTGACTTTATCTCCAAAACATCTAACGTGGGTTGTCCCTCTGATAAACTCATTCTTAATCCTATCCATCCTTGTCACTCCCAAAGAGAACCTCAACATCTTTAGCTCTGCTACCTCCAACTCTGCCTGCTGTCTTTTCTTCCGCGCCACTGTCTCTAAGCCATAGAGCATCGCTGGTCTCACCACTGTCCTGTACACCTTTCCTTTCATTCTCGCTGATACTCTTTTATCGCACAACACACCTGACACTTTTCTCCACCCATTCCAACCTGCCTGTACCCGCCTCTTCACCTCCTTTCCACACTCCCCGTTGCTCTGGACCGTTGACCCCAAGTACTTAAAATCCTGCACCTTCTTTACCTCTGCTCCCTGTAGCCTCACCGATCCTCCTGGGTCACTCTCATTTACACACATGTATTCCGTCTTGCTGCGGCTAACCTTCATTCCTCTGCTTTCCAGAGCATACCTCCACCTCTCCAAATTTTCCTCCACCTGTTCCCTGCTCTCGCTACAGAGCACAATGTCATCTGCAAACATCATAGTCCATGGGGACTCCTGTCTTACCTCATCTGTCATCCTGTCCATCACCAGAGCAAACAAAAAGGGGCTTAGAGCTGATCCTTGATGCAGACCCACCTCCGCCTTAAACTCTTCTGTCACACCTACAGCACATCTTACCACTGTCTTACAGCTCTCATACATGTCCTGCACCACTCTAACATACTTCTCTGCCACTCCAGACTTCCTCATACAATACCACAGCTCCTCTCTTGGCACCCTGTCATACGCTTTCTCTAAATCTAAAAAGACACAATGCAACTCCCTGTTACCTTCTCTGTACTTCTCCGCCAGCATCCTCAAAGCAAATACTGCATCTGATGTACTCTTTCTAGGCATAAAACCATATTGCTGCTCACAAATGCTCACCTCTGCCCTTAACCTAGCTTCCACTACTCTTTCCCACAGCTTCATTGTCTGGCTCATTAGCTTTATACCTCTATAATTGCCACAGCTTTGCACATCTCCCTTGTTCTTAAAAATTGGCACCAATACACTTCTCCTCCATTCCTCTGGAATCCTCTCACTCTCCAAGATCTTGTTAAACAAACTTGTCAAAAACTCTACTGCCACCTCTCCTAAGCACTTCCATACCTCCACAGGTATGTCATCAGGACCAACAGCCTTTCCACTCTTCATCCTCTTCAACGCCCTTCTCACCTCACTTCTACCAATATTTCCTACTTCCTGTTCCCCAACAGTCACCTCTTCTACTCTTTGTTCTCTTTCGTTTTCCTCATTCATCAACTCCTTAAAGTACTCCTTCCATCTTCCCATCACCCTCCTGGCATCTGTCAGTACATTTCCATCTCTATCTTTAATCACTCTAACCTGCTGCACATCCTTGCCATCTCTATCTCTCTGCCTTGCCAACCTGTACAGATCCCCCTCTCCCTCCTTACTGTCTAGCCTAGCATACAAGTCCTCATATGCTCTTTGTTTGGCCTTTGCCACCTCTACCTTCACCTTACTCTGCATCTCCCTGTACACCTGTCTACTCTCTTCAGTCCTCTCAGTGTCCCACTTCTTCTTAGCTAGCCTCTTTCCCTGTATACACTCCTGGACTTCCTCATTCCACCACCAAGTCTCCTTGTCCACTTTCCCCTTACCTGATGATACACCAAGTACCCTCCTACCTGTCTCCCTGATCACATTGGCTGTAGTTGTCCAGTCAACTGAAAGCACCTCCTGACCACCCATAGCCTGTCTCAACTCCTCCCTAAAGACTTCACAACATTCTTCCTTTTTCAGCTTCCACCACTTTGTCCTCTGCTCTGCCTTTGTCCTCTTCGCCTTCCTCACCACCAGGGTTATTTTGCACACCACCATTCTGTGTTGTCTGACTACACTCTCCCCTACCAACACTTTGCAGTCACTGATCTCTTTCAGGTTACAACGTCGACACAAGATGTAGTCGACCTGAGTGCTTCTGCCTCCACTCTTATATGTCACCCTATGTTCCTGCCTCTTCTGGAAGAAAGTATTTACCACTGCCATTTCCATCCTCTTTGCAAAGTCCACCACCATCTGTCCTTCTACATTCCTGTCCTGAAGACCAAACCTGCCCATCACATTTTCATCACCTCTGTTCCCTTCCCCAACATGTCCATTGAAGTCTGCACCAATCACCACTCTTTCACCTCTGGGGATGCTCTGCATCACTTCATCTAACTCACTCCAGAATTTCTCCTTCTCTTTTAACTCACATCCTACCTGTGGGGCATAACCACTAACAACATTGAACATTATCCCTTCAATTTCCAGCTTCAGACTCATCACCCTATCTGATACTCTCTTCACCTCTAGAACATTCCTTACAAACTCCTCTTTTAGAATAACTCCTACTCCATTTCTTTTCCTATCCACACCATGGTAAAACAATTTGAACCCTGATCCTAAGCTTCTAGCCTTGCTCCCTTTCCACCTGGTCTCCTGTACACACAGTATATCCACCTTTCTTCTCTGCATCATATCAACCAACTCTCTTCCCTTCCCTGTCATGGTCCCAACATTCAAAGTCCCCACTATCACTCCTAAACTCTTGCCTTTCCTCTTCTCTCTCTGCTTACGAACACGCCTTCCTCCTCTTCTTCTTCGACCAACAGTAGCCCAATTTCCACCAGCACCCTGTAGGTCAACAGCACCAGTGGCGGTCGTTGTTAACCCGGGCCACGACCGATCCGGTATGGGAATTATATTCTTGATTCGCATCATTGATTTGGCAAATGTTTTACGTCGGATGCCCTTCCTGACACAACCCTCTGCATTTATCCAGACTTGGGACTGGCACAAGAAGACACTGGATTGCGCCCCCCCGTGGTTGCATTTGTTCAATAATGAAATCAATCCTCAAAAATGCAACTTGCCTAATAATTGTGCACACAGTGTAATGTCTTGTTTCATTAAACATTTTGTGAATATTAAATGATGTATACTTGTACTCCATTAATACTGTGGTAACTGCATTGCAGTAACAGAGTGTAAACATCCCCTGTACTGGCTTTAACATTTTCCAAAACTCCATTTAGCTCACTCAAGGCAGTTACTGCTTTACCCAGCTCTTAGCTTATTTTTTTTAGAGATTATGTCACTAGAGAAAGCAATGTGATTGACTTGTTAGAAATGTGTTGGTTTTTAATAAGAAATGTAGCCACTATGTCATGTTTTGTTTAAACCTTTGTGGTTTAAAGCTTTTAAAATAACATTATATAGCATTTTTTTTAATTAAATGTTTGTTGTAGACATCCTTGTGTGAATCCAGAAAATAATAATAATATGCCAAAGTAAGTAAAAGTCCAAAACTTCATTTGGCAAATTTTGCTGTCAAACTGTTTAAATTGTCCCAGTAACCCTGTATGGGGGTAGATAGAAAGGTGTGAAATTTTGATTTACTGTCTTATCACTGTTGTTGTCTCTAGAGGAAGAGTCTTATAAAGTGTCCTCTCCTCTCCTTTTCTCTTCTTTCCTTTTCTATCTGTTCTTTTCTTATTTGCATAAAGAAGTTGAATACCACTGAGATGAGATTTCACAAGTATAGACATTGGACAATATAAACACTTATTATGTCTATCATAAAATTACACAATTATTTAATAGTTTTACAATTCTGCAAAATAATACAATACGGAGAGGGAATGCATGGAAGAGACGGGTGAGCTGTGGCTTTTAAATCACTGTAATATATGATATTAAAAAGAATATAAAAAGGACTGGCAGCAGTGTTTATTTGGAATGGGAAAATCACAATAATTTTTCATGCATTTGCATATAAATGATGGCTGTCACACCTGCAAACACAGAAAAAAGGTGGGAGAAAGATGGAGTATGGCAGTGATGAGTAATGATGAGGCATGGGAATGAGGACAAGCACCTTTTTTGTGCTGGGTTGCAGGTTAAAGCCAGCACATTGCCAAATTAATTGGGTGCAAACGTTTGCACTGTTGCTGCAGTGTTATTTTTGTGTGTGAGCAGATGTGGCTCAGGCAGCATAAATGGTTATCTGACATTCCAAGCCCAACAGTCCAGTTCTAATTTTAAACTCTTTGTCCAAAACAGGGCCTGTGTTACAGAGGTCCAGACTTAGCATGAATGTAAAACTTGAAATCTATTTTCCTGGTTTTTAAAATAGGCTTAAAAATTTTAATAGTAATTAATTCTGGATTAATGTTATTGAAAATATATTAAATATATTTAATTTGTCAGCCTGCTTTGCCAAAAGCTATGTCACCAAACTACGGTTCAAGCTTTACAAATATCAGAACAAATATATATTTTTTATTTAATCAGTGATAATTAAAACAAGTTCAAAGAAAAGTACTCTCTTTCAAGGTCAGGGGTAGCTCAGTGGTTAAAGCATTGGGCTGCTGATTAAAAGGTCCCTGGTTCAACCCCACTACCAATATGTTGCCGTTATAGGGCATGACCCTTAATCCACCTAGGTGTATAATAAAATAAATGTAAGTCACTCTGGATAAGGGTGTCTGATAAATACTGTTAATGTCTTACACATGGCAGGGCCAGATAGTGTCATTCATGTTTAGCTAAACTGGGGCCTGTCGGATATATGGTCCAATCGTGACCTCCAGAGCTCTTCCTGAATTCCCAAAAATCTGGTGAAAGGAGCCACTCTACCTGACCTGTGAGCCATGTAAAACTTTTGCCATGTACACAGTCACACCTGACACCCCAGTGCTTCCAATACAATTTACCACTTATGTAAATTATAGGTAACAATACTGATATATTTGTTATATCAGCTACATCAAGCCCATTAAAACTGTGCAAAATACAAAATACTAAACTGTTTGCTTAATGGTTGTTTAATTTGTTGAGAGATACAGTATGTGCCCATATTGATTTTACATGGCTATAGTTATTATTTTTTATTTAATAAATAGTCATTGTGCTTTCGTCTTGCATTACTTCATAGTTGTAACTATGACTGAGAGACTAGATAATCGCTGTATTGTTTTAAAATTAAGTGCTCATGAAAGAAGTACTATCACACCCATATATTATTTGGACTGGTCACAAAATAGGTTGCACCACCTAGAGTTTCATTTAGTGCCCAGTTGCTTTTTTTTTTTTTTTTTTTTCAGATCTAGGGTTTATAAACAGAATGTTATTCATAAAACTGCATTACAATACAAATAATTATTTACTTTAATAAGAAATAATAATAATTTAAAAAATCAACCCAAAGTTGTAGCATTGCATTGCAACACTGAAAGGGGAAAATACATAAAGTTCCTGTTTAATAAACTGCACAGAAATGAGCAAACAAGACAATAACGTTGCTACTTATTGCACTCTCTGTTTTTTCTTCTTTTTGCCTTATTTTTTTTTTTTTTCATGTGTTGCTGTGGTGCTATTCTTTTGACTTTCTATTGTGGCCAGCATTTACTTTTTTGTCAATTTGTGCTGTATTTCCTTTTGTGAGGAGTAAGATAGGATGAGCTGGCCTTTGATTGTTTTGTGATCTGATATGATTAGCAATTATTGTAGTCATATGAATACTTACGTTGCAATGTGTTCTTTTGCCCCTTATACAGTATGTGTACTTCTGAACATGTCAGTTATTTTTATATGCATTTTTTTGCATTTGCATTTATCACATTTCTTGAAATTGCCATGAAACATTCCTAAGATGTGTCTTATTCTTCATTCATGTGGAATTTAACTGCGAACTTTGAAATGTGTTTAAAAAAATGTACAAAGCGATCTTTCATGGACAAAATTCACTATATTCAAATCATAATGAGAAAATAGGAGTATTCTGGCCAATTAGCTTCCCTTAAAAAGACAGCATGTTTTATCTGTAAATGTGCATTGTTGTTTTTATTATATCAATTTAATACAATTATTAAAGTGGTTATTCAAAACAAATTCACTATCCATAGCATAAGATGGGTAAACAACATTTTCTAGTTTTTATGAATGTACTAGTGTCATGTTGCAAATAAACTAAGAATTTTAAGTTGATGCAAAATAACTATGCAAAGTTTGGTCATTAGAACATCATCTAATGTTCATGCAATGGACAAACAAGCAAAGCAACATTTATAAGAAATTTGTACCTGTGTAAAAGCTGATGAAAAGGTGGTGCATTCATTATATATGTTTACTTTCATATTCAATTATTTATAAAGTACAGGTCAAGCATACACACAAGATAACTTATTTTGATCTTGGCATTTTGTCCCTTTTGTGCTTTTTGAGCATTTTCATCAAGTAACAAAACTGAGAAAGAAAAATTAAAATGTGCCTGTCTGCAGAAAGGATGTGTGTGTGTTTGTGTGTGTGTGTGCATTAATAATAAGCTGACACTGTATTTGTGTGCATGACTGTCTTTGTATAATAGCTACGTGTATCCAACAAGAACATTCTCCTGTATCCTAAATGGCAATTTCAGAATGGTAAAAAATTGCTTTTAAAGATCTGACTAAAATTATTTAAGTTGAGTAAGTGATTGTAGGTGTACAGTAGATGTGTCATACCAAGTAAAATGAAAATCAAAAGAAACTATTTAAATGTGGCCTGAACTGTACAACAGTGAATCTTAGAGTTCAATTATATATATAAAAAAATACTTTTAAAAGTACATTACGTTCTCTTGCATCCCTAAGTAAAGTAATAATAGGCGTTCCACCCTATACTGACAAGCATTTCTGACCTAAAAGGTCCATTTCACTACCTTTCTATAAGAGTGTATTTATTGCTGTGTTAAAGTGTAATAGAAGAACATTAATATACTGAGTGTCTCCAAGCATTTCTAGCTTTATGTTTTCAGATCCATGTGCTCTTTAATTTGCTGGTAGGATACAATAGTCTGTCCTGTTCCATATGCACTCTTTCAGATGCTGCATTTAAAGTGTCATTGAGGAGGACTAAAATAAATTGCATTGGAATAATAATTTGTTTTTACATTTTGCCAGACACATCTGCACCCATATACTTATATTGTATATATATATATATAGTATATTGGGACCAGTTTAATGTATTCACTTCAATTAGGTAACTAGTTAATGCCACCTAACTGGTGTCAAAGAAATTAGTTTTACCTTTTTTTTTTTTTTTTAGTTTTAATTCACAACATTTCATCTGTGGTGAGAAATGTATAATGTATATCTATGTTTTTTTTTTTTTTTTTTTACTTTTTACTTTTTAAAAGGTTTTCATGCCTTGGTTAAAATAAAACCCATCTACAGTATAAAACATTTAACAAACATCATATAGGCGTTGATGGTATGCCATTACGAGGGAAAGGAAGGATGATTCTGTTCATCTTCATTAAGTGCAACACGGGAAGTGTTTTGGATGTGGGTTTTTTCTGGATGGGTAAGATTATGCTTTTGTATGAGGTGCACTAGCTATAAGCCCATCACCACAGCCCCGCTAGGTAGTATTTTAATTCCTCCACAGCCCATTTAATGGTAAGGGCCTCTCGCTCTATGATAGCGTATTTTTTCTCTGCTGATGTAAGTTTCCCACTCCTGCTTTTCTGAGTTCTTGTAAGACTCCTCCTCCAGTATACAGCCATGTCCATTAATCTTTGGAATGTGGCTGGGGCCCCCCTGGAATCCGAATGGGAGAACGCGATACTGCCAATGTCCTTGTCCCGTGCTGAAGGCTGTTTTTTCTTTCGCCTCTGGTGTAAGGGCCACCTGCCAGTATCCTTTCGTTAGATCAAGGGTGGAAATAAATCGGGCTTTTACTAGTGGATCGATGAGGTCATCCACCTGGGGTAATGGATAAGCGTCAACTTCTGAAATTTAGACATCAGAAGTCGTTGCAAAGTCTGAGCAACCCGTCAGGTTTGGTCATTGTCACTATGGGGCTTTACCAGGGACAAGTTGATTCCTCTATGATGCCATTTTTAAGCATGTTTTCCACTTCTGCTTCTCTGGCACGGTGACGGGCCTTCAGGGCTCAGTACGGTCTTTGGCGAACGATCCTGCCTGGCAACGATCCTGCAACACCGCATCGGTGAAGAACACATTTTGGAATTGGTCCAGAAGCTCGTTCATGTCCTGGTCTTTATCCTCTTTTACCACCTGCTGTAACATCCTCCTTAGCATCTGATTGAATCTTTCTACCAGCCCATCTGTTTGCAGATGGTATACAGGAGTGCACAATTGCTTTATCTTAAGCAGCCGGCATACGTCGGCCATCAATGGTTTGGACATAAACAGTGTGCCCTGGTCTGTCAATATTTAGTTCAGCAGACTCACACAGCTGAACAATAGCACAAGTACCTTGGCTATGTTACGTGATGTTGTTTTCCGTAGTGGAACTGCTTCGGGATAACGTGTGCTCATGTCCTTTTGATAATTTTGGGAGTGGGCCTTAGGAGGTCTCGGAAGTTCAGCGGGAGAAAGGTTCTTCTCAACGCTCGGTATGGTAGTACAGGAATATATATTTTTATAACACCTGGTTCCTTTGTTCCCTTATTTCTGTTTCGCCTTCTATTTCTCGTACCTGGGTCCAGGTGTCTTAGGTGTGGATCTTCACACTGTATCTGTGCAAAACTGCATCTTTTTTGAACCTGCTAAGACAGAAGGAGAAAGGGATTAGTATGGAGAATTTCCTCACCTTTTGCTTTTGCGTCAGCTTCCTCCTCCGTGGTGTGCGAGCCAGGCTGGTTGTGGTCTTACTGATTTCGGCGTGCGCTGGTGTCTTAGATCTTTTTTCTTTACTCGCTCATTTTCCTTGGCCGGAGCGTTCCAGGCCAATCTTTCCCCAGGAGGAGGGGAACGGGAGATCAGGCATGATCCCGGCTGTTTCCCTCCTTTGACTTCTACTGTAAATCTTGCCGCTGGAACTTCCCGCCAGTCACTGTGCACACAGGAGATCGGGAAGGGGCTCGCACAGTCGCGCTCTAACGGGAATGACTGAAGGGCGGGCTAGAGTGACGACGCTCACTGTGTCTATGAGAGCTGGTAGTGGAGCCCCACTGATTCGCCCCCAGTGAGTAGGGGAGGGACGTGATCCGCTGTTTGTTGGCTTTTAGCCCAGAGACCTCGGGTTTTGTGGGCGTGGGCTCATCCTGGGGAGTATCTAAGTGAGGTGTTCTCGGAAATGATTCTCGGCAATGTGGTGGAATGTATTGCTGTGGGCTTCTGTGCGGAAAGCATTTTTTTTTTTGGGCCTAGGGAGAGGGTACCTAGTGCACATTCCAGCGCCTCAGTCATTTCGCGAAGAGATGCTGGGGTGTGCATGCCTACCGCTTTTCTTTCTTCTCTAGGGAGGGTGCGCATGACTCTGTTCATTACTACTTGCTCTGTGACTTAGCAAGCAGCATGCAGGGCAGGCCGGCAGGAAGTACTCACAGATTCGGAGCTCAGGTGTGCTGACTTCGTTTTGGCGATGTGCAAAACACGGCTCTCGCTGGTGTCAGAGTCTGTAAGCACAAGAGCACAGTATGAGTGACGTGCTTTGTTCATACTATTCACCAGCCAACGCTGCCAGGGTCCTTTGATAGGGAACCGTCAACAGGTGGATGGCAGGTGATTTGCTATAACCAAAGCCGGTGATTTGTGGCGCCCCGCCCCCTTTTCTGTTTTAGCTCATCTGCTCCGGGCGCGGGAAGTGCATAACCCTGCCGCCACAGAAGGATATATGTTTTGTTTTGGCATTTAGGTTGACATAAATAATTGATAATAAAAATGGCTTCCACACTTATGAATGGGTAAAAAAATATCTGCACTCTAGGTATAGTAGAATTGCTTATGAGTATAGCATAGTGCTTTCTGTTCAAGGCTACTGTCTCTCCAGTGCACGTGTAAACATGTTGGTTACCCCACTTGTGGTCTGAGGGTGTACCTGGTGCTGAAACAACCATGCAAGAGCATGGACAGAAGTGTTGGGTATCGGTAAACCAAATATGGAATGATGATCTAATGAAGGTCAAAGTTTCTTAAAGAGAATCATTATTGGTAATAAGACATGGAATCATTACTACGAGCCTGAAAGTAAACAGAAGAATATGTAATAAAAACATCCTCAAATGCTGGCCAAGAAAACGATCAAAAGTCAACCATCAGCTGGAAAATTTATCCTTACAAATTTCTGGGATTCTCAAGGGCCTGTAGTGAAACATTTTTAGGAAAAAAAATTTAACAATCAACCGCACTCTTTACAGTGAGATGCTTATTAATGAGCTGAAGCCTAGCCGTTCTGATCTTGCATGACGATGCACATCCACACACTTCTGTCCACACCGTCGACACTGCAAAAACTTAATTTTTAGGTATTTACTTTAAATAAAAAGGTGAAGACAGCGGTGCATTGGTGGCTCGCAAGCAAGGATTAAACATTTTTTCAAGAGGGAATATGAAAGCTTTTTGATAGATGGACAAAGTATATTGAAAAAGCAAGGATATTATGCTTAAAAATAATATATTTGTCTATTCTAAAAGTTAACACTAGTATTGCCAAGTACCGGTCATTTGACCGCAATGGAAAGAAAATTATACACTTGATCAAATTCCAGGACCCTCCTTTCATGACTTTTTCTAGATCTGTGAGCATGCTTACATTTTCAAAATCGCACCAGTAAAAACCAGTATAAAGCTATTTTGCTCTTATTTACGTGAAATTGCTGACACCTGCGCGCCAGTCATGCTGTTACCTGCAATTCTCATTTCTCTCAGCAGATGGCGCAAGGGATCGCGCATACTAGCTATGCGTCATTCAGTGTGTATATGTAACTATCTCAGATTTCATTCCATATATGCAATACAGTGGTGTGAAAAACTATTTGCCCCCTTCCTGATTTCTTATTCTTTTGCATGTTTGTCACACAAAATGTTTCTGATCATCAAACACATTTAACTATTAGTCAAAGATAATATAATTGAACAAAAAATGCAGTTTTTAAATGGTGGTTTTTATTATTTAGGGAGAAAAAAAATCCAAACCTACATGGCCCTGTGTGAAAAGGTAATTGCCCCCTGAACCTAATAACTGGTTGGGCCACCCTTAGCAGCAATAAATGCAATCAAGCGTTTGCGATAACTTGCAATGAGTCTTTTACAGCGCTCTGGAGGAATTTTGGCCCACTCATCTTTGCAGAATTGTTGTAATTCAGCTTTATTTGAGGGTTTTTTAGCATGAATCGCCTTTTTAAGGTCATGCCACAACATCTCAATAGGATTCAGGTCAGGACTTTGACTAGGCCACTCCAAAGTCTTCATTTTGTTTTTCTTTAGCCATTCAGAGGTGGATTTGCTGGTGTGTTATGGGTCATTGTCCTGCTGCAGCACCCAAGATCGCTTCAGCTTGAGTTGACGAACAGATGGCCGGACATTCTCCTTCAGGATTTTTTGGTAGACAGTAGAATTCATGGTTCCATCTATCACAGCAAGCCTTCCAGGTCCTGAAGCAGCAAAACAACCCCAGACCATCACACTACCACCACCATATTTTACTGTTGGTATGATGTTCTTTTTCTGAAATGCTGTGTTACTTTTACGCCAGATGTAACGGGACACGCACCTTCCAAAAAGTTCAACTTTTGTCTCGTCGGTCCACAAGGTATTTTCCCAAAAGTCTTGGCAATCATTGAGATGTTTTTTAGCAAAATTGAGACGAGCCTTAATGTTCTTTTTGCTTAAGTGGTTTGCGCCTTGGAAATCTGCCATGCAGGCCATTTTTGCCCAGTCTCTTTCTTATGGTGGAGTCGTAAACACTGACCTTAATTGAGGCAAGTGAGGCCTGCAGTTCTTTAGATGTTGTCCTAGGGTCTTTTGTGGCCTCTAGGATGAGTTGTCTCTGCGCTCTTGGGGTAATTTTGGTCGGCCGGCCACTCCTGGGAAGGTTTACCACTGTTCCATGTTTTTGCTATTTGTGGATAATGGCTCTCACTGTGGTTCGCTGGAGTCCCAAAGCTTTAGAAATGGCTTTATAACCTTTACCAGACTGATAGATCTCAATTACTTTTGTTCTCATTTGTTCCTGAATTTCTTTGGATCTTGGCATGATGTCTAGCTTTTGAGGTGCTTTTGGTCTACTTCTCTGTGTCAGGTAGCTCCTATTTAAGTGATTTCTTGACATGCAAAAGAATAAGAAATCAGGAAGGGGGCAAATAGTTTTTCACACCACTGTATATATATATATATATATATATATATATATATACACACACACACACACACAGTGGTTACACATGAACCTACACGAAGCTCTTCAATTTCAAATAATCATTCAACGCTGAACACAAACGGCAAAAGAACATAATAATAATTAAAAGAATAATAATTTCTGTCCAGCACTGAATAATTATTTTTATCATTATTAATTAAAGCTGCTCACATCGTGCGCGCTTTTACTTTTAAAAAATGCAGTGTTTAATCAGCAAGTGTGTGTCATCCCTCTTTATGATAGATGAATATTATGACTGAAACAAAGCTGCTCGTGTCGGCTCATATCAGGAGCATTTTGATCAAAGGGGAAATGAAAAGTGAAAGTCTGTACCAACAACACAGCACAATGCATGTGTGTGAATGGCTGAAATGTGGTTGTGTATAAGCCTTTTAGTGAATGTAAAATGTTCCGTGAACCCGCGGCGCGCGTGTGCGCTCTGTCACTTTGCCGGGTTTTGGTCTAAAGTCAGATAAACGCAAGCATCGATATGAGATAGTTAAGAGATTTTTTCTTCCTAGAAATACAATAAACACAAATTTGTACTTGTAAAAAAAAAAAACGCTGGCAAAACACACGCCGATGTGAGCTTTATTTCAGTCATAATATACTAACTGTATCTTTAGATTGATGTTTGGTCAGGTCTATATTCTGAACATAGAATTACAAAACGTCTGATACTTTGGGTGAAACAGACACCTAAACGGTTCCATCTTTAATAGTTTTTAAAATTGATATTTTAATATAAAAGAACCAGATAGAGACTGATAAGCAGCTGGTGTTATCCGGGTATTTTACTGACAACATGTATTTACACAAATTACTGTTTTACCTTTGACTAGTTTTGGAAGAATACATTTTATTTTTAAAGTCATGTGTGTGTGTTTTAATTGTTGGGGGATTGTTTGGGTATTTAAAATAACATTTACTTGAACTAACTACTTCAATGGGCAAAAAATGGGAGACGACATTGTTTTAATTAGTCAAAGAGTTGGCTAATCAGTAATAATATTAATAATTAGTATTATTGTCATACAAACAAATGAAAACAACAGTTAAACACTTGATTATTTGCATCTGTGCTAGTTTGTGATTATGTGACCCATTATGGCGCGGGGTTCTTTAGACATGACTGCGCAAATGTGTTTGTGTTAAAGCCAACGGAAAAAATGCAGGAGCGCACACAGACACAGCTCCATCCACAAATGCTTTAACTGTCGTCTTGTAAATCGTTGATTAAACCTATAAACACAGCTGTTCAGCATCAGTCCTAAACACAAGCGCATGGTCTGTTTTTGTCCTTAATTAAAAGACATCAATACGTTAACAATTTACACAATAATAACATTTGTTTCTTTTGCTGAATAAGGTAATACTCAATATTTAAAATAAAACAAAACAAGGAAGTAAGTGCTTTATACATTAAAGTACTCTGTATAACCAAGTGCCCTAACAAACATAGCAACAGTGTACAGAGTGTGTGTGCTGGGGGGGATTAGAAGGTGAATGAGGATACTTATTTACAAGACAAAAGATGGTCAGAGGTGTGAATGTGCATCTCCGTTTTGCTCTTTAATGTATGTGTGTGTTCCTAGGGGTGCATTCTTAAATTCAGTCTGTCTGAATCTTTATAAACGGCAAGTTTGGAAAATCATGTTTGAGAAAACGGCAACAACAAAGCAGGCTCAGACAATCCTGAGGAATGCAGGAGCACACACACACACACACACACACACACCAGTGTCACTTTAGCCGTTAGTGCTTCAATGTTGTCTAGTAAATAGCTGATTAAACCTATGAACACAGCTGTTTAAAAGAAATATTAAACAGACACATGGTCTATTTTGTCCTTAAGTGAAATGCATCAATACGTTAATAATTTACACCACGATTAAATTAGTGCAGAAGGATCTGAAGAGACTTGTCTCTATTAATCATGACTTTGAGATGGAAATACAGTGGTGTGAAAAACTATTTGCCCCCTTCCTGATTTCTTATTCTTTTGCATGTTTGTCACACTTAAATGTTTCTGCTCATCAAAAACCGTTAACTATTAGTCAAAGATAACATAATTGAACACAAAATGCAGTTTTTAAATGAAGATTATGTTATTAAGGGAGAAAAAAAACTCCAAATCTACATGGCCCTGTGTGAAAAAGTAATTGCCCCCCTTGTTAAAAAATAACTTAACTGTGGTTTATCACAGTTAAAAGTTCAATTTCTGTAGTCACCCCAAGCCCTGATTACTGCCACACCTGTTTCAATCAAAAAATCACTTAAATAGGAGCTACCTGACACAGAGAAGTAGACCAAAAGCACCTCAAAAGCTAGACATTATGCCAAGATCCAAAGAAATTCAGAAAAAAATGAGAACAAAAGTAATTGAGATCTATCAGGCTGGTAAAGGTTATAAAGCCATTTCCAAAGCCTTGGGACTCCAGCGAACCACAGTGAGAGCCATTATCCACAAATGGCAAAAACATGGAACAGTGGTGAAGCTTCCCAGGAGTGGCCGGCCGACCAAAATTACCCCAAGAGCGCAGAGACAACTCATCCGAGAGGCCACAAAAGACCCCAGGACAACATCTAAAGAACTGCAGGCCTCACTTGCCTCAATTAAGGTCAGTGTTCACGACTCCACCATAAGAAAGAGACTGGGCAAAAATGGCCTGCATGGCAGATTTCCAAGGCGCAAACCACTTAAGCAAAAAGAACATTAAGGCTCGTCTCAATTTTGCTAAAAAACATCTCAATGATTGCCAAGACTTTTGGGAAAATACCTTGTGGACCGACGAGACAAAAGTTGAACTTTTTGGAAGGTGCGTGTCCCGTTACATCTGGCGTAAAAGTAACACAGCATTTCAGAAAAAGAACACCATACCAACAGTAAAATATGGTGGTGGTAGTGTGATGGTCTGGGGTTGTTTTGCTGCTTCAGGACCTGGAAGGCTTGCTGTGATAGATGGAACCATGAATTCTACTGTCTACCAAAAAATCCTGAAGGAGAATGTCCGGCCATCTGTTCGTCAACTCAAGCTGAAGCGATCTTGGGTGCTGCAGCAGGACAATGACCCAAAACACACCAGCAAATCCACCTCTGAATGGCTGAAGAAAAACAAAATGAAGACTTTGGAGTGGCCCAGTCAAAGTCCTGACCTAAGTCCTATTGAGATGTTGTGGCATGACCTTAAAAAGGCGGTTCATGCTAGAAAACTCTCAAATAAAGCTGAATTACAACAATTCTGCAAAGATGAGTGGGCCAAAATTCCTCCAGAGCTCTGTAAAAGACTCGTTGCAAGTTATCGCAAACACTTGATTGCAGTTATTGCTGCTTAGGGTGGCCCAACCAGTTATTAGGTTCAGGGGGCAATTACTTTTTCACACAGGGCCATGTAAGTTTGGATTTTTTTTCTCCCTAAATAATAAAAACCATCATTTAAAAACTGCATTTTGTGTTTACTTGTGTTATCTTTGACTAAAAGTTAAATGTGTTTGATGATCAGAAACATTTAAGTGTGACAAACATGCAAAAGAATAAGAAATCAGGAAGGGGGCAAATAGTTTTTCACACCACTGTAGATAAAATACACCATAATGTAAAATACTGTAAATACTGTATTTGTATTCCGTACCTACGACGACCAGTATAGATAAATTATAGATGTTACCATGTCTTTAAGGATTGTTAAGGATGTCGTGAAAAATATTTCAATAAGTAGTTTTATTAATTAATTAACAAAAAATAGCATAAGCATCATGCGTTGTGTATTAAGTGATTTAAATCTGTTTTCTTAATCATTTTTCTCCCTCTTTTTTTACCACATTATCTATTTATGAGACTATGTTGATGTAAGTTATGTTATATATTGAATATAGTATATGGCTGCTTGGACACTGCAGTTAACTGAAGCAGTCAGTGCTCCATCTGGCGGGATTATACAGCATTGCAACCATTTTTTTAGAAAGAAAAAGAATATAAGCAGAATTACCATGGGGGCGTTTATGGGGCGTTTATGGTGGCTGTTTGACGTGGCTCCCACTATATGCAAACTTTTAACTAGACTGTAAGTTTGTAATTATGATTTTATTTAACATGTGCACCCACTATGATCTTTGCCCCTCTTGAGTAGACTTGGACCCCAGGTTGGTAACCTATATAAAGTGCTGAATAAAGGTTTTCCTGCTCCCCTGCAGGTGACCTAGGGTAATATCCACTGAAATATAATAATATCTGAACAGGAATATTATTGTCAAAATTCTAACTGCTATTTAACACAAAGTATTAGGTCAATTTTATGCAAGCTCACTTACATATGATGGTGGCAGTTTTACAACAGTTTAATGTGTGTTTATATTATAAAATTATTACAAGCAAGTAGAGAAGACAGTTGTGATAATTGGGAAATTGTGTTTTATACTGTACATCTTAGCCATTGCTTGTTTTAGCTACAGACTTCTGTCACAGCTTGCAGTTATTACAGTACGCAAAACAAGTCTTAATTAGCCATAGCTTGATTAGCAAAGTCCCCCTCCCCCCCCACTTCCGCCTTTCTCCATTGACATAGCAACAAAGACTTATAGCACTTTATTAAGTATCCGGATTCCAGCATTTTAAATGCATTTACATTCCTATTTTCAATTTCTTTTGCAGATGGGTAGTGAGACAAGTTTGGGAAATGTAAGCAAATTCTGTGACAATTACAAAGTCCCTGTTCTGTACCCAGGCTAATCTATTTTGACTCCACAATGCATGATACAGTTCATTCACTGAATAGAAGTTTTTCATCTGAGATTTTACATATTACTAAAATGTGGCTTACTAAATGTTTCAAACATTTTGGCTTTGAATACTGGGCAATGCCTATTGCTCTGTCAAATATTTGCTACATTTTTACAATTTGTAAATAAGAACACCCACAATTACACTATCAGCCTAACCAAATGATTATTCACATAGCTGCCTTCACCAGTTGTTCCAGTTGTTAGAGAAGTGAGGAGGAGAGGGTTAGAACAAGGGACAATAAAAGAGATAAAGCAGAAGGGCTGATTCAAAGGAAAACATGATGAAGCAAGTAATTGCTGTCTGGCCTACAGAAAAAAATGAGTCTTAGATGGTAAACTAAATTTGGCTTTTCCTTTTGCTGTGTGGGCCGATTACAAAGCAAGTGAGGTCTTGCTTAGCACACCAGTCTGTTTGTTGGTGTTTGTAATTATAATTTTGCTTACAAAAATCTAGATGAGCAGCAAACAGTTCAGGTTTTGTTTGTAGTAATGCTTCACATTAGCATGTTAAATTGGAACCTTGGATGGGAGAACGAATACATAAATTTTTATAAAATGCATTAAAATTATCTGAGCAAAATAAGACTTTCATGCATTTGACAAATTATTGAAATATGTAATATATGTATATATATATTATATATATATATATCTGTTTAAACGCTTTTTCAAATGAATTTTCCCAGTGACCATCAGGAGCACTGGGAAAATTTATTTAAAAAAGCGTTTAAACAGATACAGTATGCTAAGTTTCAGACAAAATAAAATCTAATTCTTTTATATAGGTAGAAAGGAAGCTGAGAGACAGGAGCTATAGTGCAGACTTAAACAAAATGAGTCATAAATAAGTCTAATATTATTGTTTGATTTAAAAAAAAATATTTTATTATAATGTGGTCATTATTATTTTAGAAAATTGTCTGCCTGTTTGTGAGGTTTAAATCTTTTTTTCCTAATAAGGGTGGAAACAATCAACCTAGCACTAGCTCTGTTACAGTGATCACACATCAGATTTAGCCAGGGACTGTGACTGTAGAAGAAGAATAAGAAGAAATTATTAGATTTTATCATATTGCATTTTTCCTAATTTGGAAATCTAAATAATTTCAAGATAAATTAATAAAGACATATTTATTTAGATTATGAACAATCTAATTATAATGAGGTGGTTGTTTTGCACCAAGGTGGTGACAGTTTTGTTTGTAACACTAGAGCAGAAGAAGTGACAGGTACAAGAAAAACAGTTTATATAAACTTTAAAATATAAGGCTGTCTGTGGTTTATAAATTTATTTGGGTGCATAGGATGGCCTAGATTTGTGTGGGATTTCCCAGCCTGAAATTGTGTCCCAGTTATTACAAAGAGTTAAAAGGTTAAAGCTAAAAATATGCTAAGTTGTATTCTCTCGTTGTCAGCCAAATACACTTCCTGTTCAGTAATCGGAGGGTGACTCACAGCTGAGAAATTAAAAAAGTAGATCAGATAAAGTTGAGGTTTTGTTTTAAAACAACTCCAGTGCATTGAAGTTCAATTATATCACTTTAGCACTGTTATTTCAGCAGTGAAAATAAGCTAATTAGAAATAAAAATTTATCCTAGTATAATATTTAGTTTAGTTTTTTTAAGTAATATTGATTGGTGCAGGTATGTGTTTAAATTGAGCAAGTAGCTTACAGTATTAGCAGTTTATTTTAAAGTTGATTATTAAATCTGACATGTTCATAACATTACTCTCACTCAACATTTTGATTTCCCTTTGGACAGGTTAAACTTATGCAGGTTAAACTTTAATATCTAAGTACTGGTTTATTAAAGTTTAGCGGTTGATTTAAGACTCGACCACAGTTTGAGGTATGCGCAGTAAACTGTCAAAACTTTTTGTTTGCAACTTCAACTTTACTCAACATTTTGATTTCTTTTTGGGCACATGTTTAACTGCAGGCAAATACCAAAGTACTGCCAAAGATTCATGAAATTCTGTTCAGCCATTTTAATGTAAAGCTGTGACAAATTTTGGCTGGACAGACAGACAGGATTTTTTTCTGAGACTGGTTTTGGGAGATATAATATTGAAAGAGCAAATTCTGACCAATGTACAGATAAAACCTCTTTAGATTTTTATGGATAAGAAATTCTGTTGGAAGTACTGTAGTTTTTAGAAGTATATAGAATCAGCAAAAAATATAGAAAAGCAAAACCAGTCACCTCCTTAGTCTTGAGTAATCACATACTGAACCAGATCGAAAAACTTCCTCACATGCTCTCTCTCTTTTTCTCGCCATCACTTACTCATACTGGGTCACAGCTGGTGCTGTTGCTCAGACTCTGTTGGATGCTCACTTAACTGCTATCAATCCACAGACTGCTACAGGCAGCATCAACACACACACACACACACACACACACACACACACACACACACACACACACACACACACACACACACACACACACAGAGCTGCCACCTTTTGTGTCCCAAATGTTAACAGTAAAGAAATGGATATTGCTACTGTATACAGTTTGTGATTTTTACTGTTCTATGATGATAGATATTAAAATGATTACATTTAATTAAATTTGTTTTCTGCTATAATCATTTAAGCACTCCCAATATTCATTACTCTTTGCTAAAGGTTTAACAGTAAACTTTTTACATTTTCTTATTTTACAAACACTAAAGGCATTAAAGCACTATCACTTTTGTTACTGCATTTTACTTTACTAATATATCCCTATCTGTTTTATTAACAGTGGACGGCTGTACTGACTGGTCAGTGGACTACTTAAAATACAAAGTTTTTCTTGGTGAACCAGTGAGGATTAAATGTGCATTGTTTTATGGATATATTCGAGCAAACTATACCCACGCTCAGAGTGCCGGCCTCAGCTTGATGTGGTACAAAAGTGCGGGCCATGGGGATTTTGAGGAGCCCATCACCTTTGACGGGATCAGAATGATCAAGGAGGAGGATTCCATCTGGTTTAGACCAACTGAATTGCAGGATGTTGGTCACTACTCTTGTGTGCTACGGTAAGCAGCAAAAACATTCTTATAAGTTGGGAGACTTTAAAATATAAATGATGAAATTATTTTATACCATATTAACTTGGTACAACTAAGTACTGTTTTCTGTACTAATGATTATTATAGATGTGTTTGAGCTTTGAGATGAAAGCACAGCTGTGCAAACAAAAATACAATAGACTGAAAAATAGTTGCTAATGAAAGCTGCATGATGACATTTTGCAGGAGAGGTGGATTGCTACACTTATGTATCTGTTTGTTTTGATGTATTTACTGTTCTACAGTACGTTGACTCTTCTAGGCTCTAATCTCTCTAAGAATGATGCACTGAAGAGAAAAGTTTATTTGTTGTAAATCATACATCAGGCTACCTAACAAGACTTAACGTCCTTATTTCATCAGAAATTACTATAGAGACAAGAAGATGTAGACATGGAACACACTTTAAATGTTTGTATTTAAAATTATGATTTAGCAATAGTTGAATTACACAAATCAGCAAAATATTATGTCTGATATTGTGTGGATTCCCTGTCTGCTCCCTGGGCAGGTCTGGCCACTCAGTTTCCATAATACCTCTCAGGGTGTTCTGTGGTGTCTGGCATCAGTACATTGGTGACAGATTATTTGGGTGTTGTGTGTTACAGGGTGAGACTTGTATGGTGTTGGTGCTTGATCGGATTGAAATCAAGGAAGTTTGAAAGTTGGGTTAGAGGCCTTGGGCACTTTTCCCGCTAGGCCCCATATGCGGCAGACTGTGGTCTGCTGGGTGTTCTGTTGTCTTTAACTTGTGGCCAGCATTGACTTATTTTGGGCATTTGTGCTACACTGGCTTTTCTTTGGAATTAGACTGTAAGGGCTGGCTTTCGGTCCCTGCAGGCGTAAGTGACTTATAATTTTTTTTTGTTGTTGAGAAAATTTCACTTTGATATATGAGTGTTTTGATATACAAGCATGCTCCGGGAACAAATTATGCTCACAATCCAAGGTTCTATATGGATTGCATGCATAGTATATGGATTCTAGTGGTAAAGATGTCAATGTCCAATTTTGCATTGTGCAGCCATCGAGCTGCTAGAATCTCTCTGTCCCATCATTGCCTCTGTCTCACTGAGGTTATCCATACATTCAGCCAGCACTGATAAGGATTGTGGTTGATCAAGGTCCTGGGAACACTCTGTGCAAGGCACTAGAACACTCTGATTTATAATCCAGTCCATCACAGCTGATACACACGTGACTTTGTGATCTGATGTATCCCTTGTGCCCCTAAGCTCGTGTAGCCTAGTTAGAAGTCACTGATAGGACCACATACACTCGAACCTTGGATTGTGAGTAACTTTCACGTTTGCTTGATAAGCAAAACCTTTAAATAAATTTTAACTTAATAAACGAGCAAGGTCTCTATATAAAAGTGGTACACATGTGCTTTGTTAGCTGAGCGTCACATTATCACAACTGAGCCAATGGTTCTTCTCACGCACTATATGATTATGGGTAATTGTCTTCCATGCTCAATCTCAGTGCACGTGCGTCAATCATAAAGGCAACATGTTGTGTTCATGTTGTGTTCTGTGTGCATGTTTTGTTTATTATAGCATGGTGACCACATTTGTGTGTGTGCTCGTAAAGCAAAAGAAAGTATCATTAGAGAGGTTCCTTGGTAAAGATCCAGTTTCTCTCTCTGTCAGAAAGCACTGATTCCAGTGTGTGTAAGGCAGTGTGTGTGCGAGTGTCATTATAAAGCTTTCTTGTTAAAGAATTTGTTTTGAAAGAACAGTGTTTTCGTTAGTGTGTGTGTTTACAAACACACACACGTGCGCACAAAAAGTACAAAGTCTTCCTACACAGTAGCCCTCCCCCTCCTTCTACTGTAATTAGTTCTTATGAGGAAAGGTCCTTTGATATACGTGTTTTAACATGCTTCCAGAACGAATTATGCTCGCAGTCCAAGGTTTAACTGTAATTATTTAGTATTTAATCAGGGTGTTGACCTATGACTTATACACCTCTTTGAATATACCAGAGATGTTTGTGTGAGATTATGTCTCTCCCGATCGGCACAGGTGTCAAAGATCAGTACTGAGTACAGAACTTAAGTACTTAGTTCACTTATATGAATAATTTAATGAAGTCATAGCTCCTTTCTTAGTGAGGATTTTGGTTAAGCAGGTAGCATTGTTGCATCGTGGCTTTAGGTGTCAGGTTTACTAGC
Organism: Clarias gariepinus; assembly: GCF_024256425.1. Classification (NCBI taxonomy): domain Eukaryota; kingdom Metazoa; phylum Chordata; class Actinopteri; order Siluriformes; family Clariidae; genus Clarias; species Clarias gariepinus. The sequence goes on from NC_071102.1 coordinate 16,084,747, forward strand.
TTGGATAACTATTGACTGTGACCCTTATAATGATACAGAAATTGAGTCATAGAATTTGGCACACACCCCCTAAAAGTATATATCAAATCAGAGAGCCAGGTCTCTTGTCTTGTTTAAACTTTAAATGGAAAAGTTTGGTCTAACCAATTTGAAGCTATTAAGGGTTGTTTAGGACCTGTCAAAAAAACACATTCACACATTCATTCTGCACTCTGGGGCTGCATTCTCTGTGCGAGTCAGACATGCCGGAACATGCATTGCAAAGACAACCAAGCTAAACAACACACACCCACACAGGAAAAGTTAATAGCCAAAGCTCAGGGATGTTAGGGCCTAGAAATTAGCAGTTTTTATTCAACTATTAAAAAAACACTATTTTATTTAAGAAATTCTCTCTATTCTCCCATATTTTTTAGAGCTTTCTCCAGGAATTGTATTTACTTTTAATATCACATTTTAATCACAGTGTGTCAAAATACCCTTACTGTTGTTGGCAAGGCTTAACATTTTATACAGTGTATGCATGTCTATGAGAGTCTGAGTAGAGTGAAAAAAAAAATTACTTAGATCTAATTTTTTTTACACAAATAAATTTACATATTTGCTTGTGAAAGTGATAGGACAAAAATTCAATTGGAAGCTCTTGTAGCTCTGTTAAATGTGACCGAGGACTGAAACCCTCTGGAGTGTCTTTTGCTGTCCTGCTGCTATTTTACAAACTTGCAATACTCAGAGTGAACTAAACCTTGCTTAGAAGGACTTTTCAGTTGTCAGGCTGCATCCTAGTATTTCCAACAATTATTATAATCTACTGTTAATTTTTGTAGCTGGTAAGTTTATATTTTGCAAGTTAAATTTGTCACCAAGATCAAATAAAATAAAGTTCTTCACACTGATAATTGTACTGAATTGAATTGAATTTAGGCGAATGTGAGCCGATTATTTTTTTTAATAGACAAAAACTTTATTTATCGTGCACTGTCAGCGTCACAGACAGTGCAGACAGTTTATGTTCACATACAGCTACATGACACATGCATGAAAGAAAATATTTGAAAAAGCATAATAGGACCTCTTTAACTAACACCATAGTATATTTCACATTTTTGTGTCGCCTGTCTGTGAAGTGTATGCAAACCATAGGGATCACTATCCATCATGTTGGGTTGCCATCACTGGCATTGTCGTTGTCACTTTTTATGTCATTGTCACTTTTATTCTGTTCGCAACTCCTAAACCATTCATGCTAATTTAACCAAACCTTTACAGAATCTTTATCAGAAAGCATAGATGTGTGGTAGGCATTTCCTTCTTAGAAAGTTCAGCGAGCAGGTGACACATGAGACTTATAAATTATTATAAATGCATTTTTATTATTATAATTGTTCCCTTTAAACTTTGTAATTTTTTTCTCACAAAGAAGATTAAAGTATAGAGCAGAAAATCAGTGAAATAAAGGACAGACTGTTTAATAAATAAATTATGATTTAAATTAAAGCGAGCCATAAGTGTATGAAGCAGATCAGTACTGAAGTTTGAGAACAGTGCTTTTTAGAATATCCCACTGAATTAACCAAAATATTGGCATTATTTTACTAATTTAAAAGTAGGGAAATAAAATACCAATTAAGTAGCATTTATAACATGCAAAGCAAAGATTTGTATTAAATTTTAATTTGAAAAATGAGCAAGTCTTGGTTTACAAGTACCGACTATCACGCATCTTGTTTTGACCTGCTCGGTCTTAGTGCTCGTCTCTCACTGGTATAATTAACATCCCTGCATGCACGTACTGTTTCCTACAACACTGTGACCATGTGTGTGTGCGTAAAATATATTTTATTCTGTGTTTGTACAGTTGGTACCCAATTGGAATGGCTATTACCACCGCGCGCACGCGGCGGCAAAGCGACAGCAATAAATCAGTTGCATTTCAAAGTCATTCGTGAAATGACCGCCAAGTGGCGCAAAGTGACATTTTCACTCGCCGCAGTTTTAAAATACAATTTAGTCATTTAAAAAATTATGTACCGAAGAAATACAAAAGTGATGGTAATTTCCACGAGTACTTTACACAACAAACATGAAAAATCTGAACCAGAGCTATTCATATTTACTGTACTGTACAATAATGAGTCAAAAAAATAAAACATTGGTTAAATGTTGTTTAGATCAAGTTCACTAGCTGACAATTTTATTTGTACAAAGTATAAACGATTATATAGCGTATCTCTGTATCTGTTTATTGTTATTTAAGTTCTGAGTTATTTCGGGTACCTTAAACACATTGTTGTGTTGCTCATGTTGGGTCACATGAGATGTAGTGGGTCATTTACAAATGAACACCTGGTTGGGTTATTTTTTTTTTACATATAATATTTGTTAATTAAATTTAAATAAGGTTTGGGCTCTGAATTTTGATTTGCCATTAAGATCCTCCTCTTTCGTTTCCCTTTGTAGTCTAATCAGCGCTTAACCGCAGTTAAGCGCTGAAAGTTTTCCAGAGCACACCGGCAGAAGTAGACTAATGAGTATAAATGCATCAGGAAAAACAGCAAGCAGACTGACACTGACCATTTAAAAAATCTATTGATAAATTAGTGCTTTATTTGGTTTCGGCTGTAGTGATGAAGGTAATCATGTCATCTCGTCGTCTTCTCAGCAGTGGATGCGCCAAAAATCCACTTTTCATACGAATTATATAATCTAATTTTTTTTCCATTAGTTTATATAAAAGCAGATATTTTGCTTTTAAGAAGTATATTATTTTTATTATTACAGGTCTATGAGGCAAGTATACACAGAGTTTCGGTAAATTTTCTGACTTGCTTAAGTTCGCCAAAAACAATACAGAACAGCGCACGCTGTTTGCTTTCAAACATTTACAAAATCATAACGTTTTTGCGTCATTGTGAGTGCGCTTAAATAAAAGTCTCATAAAGGCTATGTGGTCTTATTACGTTTTATTATAGAGTTTTTGCACATTAATCTGGCAAGCATTTTCTGATGCAGATATAATCTAAAGCCTAGATTTAAAAGTATACATTTGCTTTGCTGAAATTTGATGCAAATAAGAAACACTTATAGTATATTTAATTTAAATTTGTACTGTAATTTTAGTACTTTAATTGTAAATTCGTTTAATGTTTCACTTGTATTTCATTAGGTTTTGCCAGCAGTAGTACAGCGCAACAGGGGTCATTATTTATTGAAGAAAATTATGATGATCATAACAGCCTCCTGCATTTCATTCTTATAATATCGCAAAAACACAAGCAAGGCTGAATGACATCGACATCTGCTGACAGTAGAATATCTTAACAATGTTTTAATTTTATGGTCATTTATTTTAGTTAATAAATCTACAAATTTAAAGAACACAAAATATAAGATGTCACAAAACCATACACATGTAGCTTTTCTGATTACACATGATAAAATCTAAACGCTCACTTTAACGCTTATTTTGCTTAAATTCAATCTTAAGATTTAATTTAAATTTAATTCTACATTAGAACCATAATTGTAGTACTGTGATTATGAATTCTTTTTACCTACAATGTTTAACTTGATTTTATCCGCTACTACTTGCCGCTCCAAAGGAGCGCGGCTCATTAATCTTTAAGAGAATGAACTGAATGCCCGAGGCGTCAGTCCAGTTATGTAGCGCCACTCAGCGGTAAAAGCCAGCAAACGCACAAACCCAAATGCTGCCACCATGCGCCCGTAAAACCCATATTCCGATTGAGTACCTACTGTATGTACAGCGCACGTGTACTGTTTATTATAACACACGTGTGCGCGCGCATGTAAAGCGTTAGAGTTTAAAGATCCATTTTCTCTCTGTGTGTGTCAGCCTGCAGCGTGCCTCATTGAACACCGTGTCCCTTCACACACACAGCTCTACACAAACACTGCTCTGTCGCAATTCTTTTCAAAGGTAAAGTGCAGGGTTTTTTTTTACAGCAGTGATTCATTATTGTGCGCTCATGCGAGAGTAGTTAGCAATGTTCCTTGCTAACTTTTCCGATAAAACAGTTTTTCAGTTAAAGTGTGTGACACTCAAATAGGAGAGGAGGAGGGGTTACAGTGCAAGATGAGAAGCAGGGGGGAAGGATCTGATTCCTCCTCTTCTCTTACTTTAGCTTCACAGAGATACGCAAACCGACACATAAAAAAAAAATTCTTCATTCTCTTCCTAATTGAAAATTTTTGCTGAATCACAATGAACATTTATTACAACCAAATAATCTCAGAATTGATACATTTTTACTGAAAATCACAACAGGTTTTTAAAACTAATGATATTTAGTAAAGGACATTTGGTAGAACATTTCAAGTACACAATTATCACAGGTTCTGTGTGTGGGCTTAAGAAAAGGTAAATATGCAGAGGTAAATTACTTTGAATCTTTTAATAAGAAAAACAAAAGGCAGAAACACTAACAGTAACACTACTGACTCCTGGAAGTGGAACTAAACAGAAGTTAATGAAACAAGAACTAAAATAAACATGGGCTAGGCTGCACAAGATAAACTAAACAAGAGCTAAACAAGCTAGGCTAATCTGCACAAGATAACCTAAACAAGAGCTAAACAAGCTAGGCTAAGCTGCACAAGATAAACTAAACAAGCTAGGCTAAGCAAGAGCTAAACAAGTTAATCTAACCAAGAGCTAAACGAGCTAAGCTAACCATGGGCTATGGTAACCGGCACAATGCAGACACAGGGAAATCACCACAACCATTTAAACTAAAGAAGCTCAACATACACTCAACAAAAATATAAACGCAACACCTTTGTTTCTGCTCCGATTTTTCATGAGATGGACTTAAAGATCTAAAATTTATTCCAGATACACAATATCACCATTTCTCTCAAACATTGTTCACAAATCAGTCTAAATGTGTGATAGTGAGCACTTCTGCTTTGCTGAGATAATCCATCCCACCTCACAGGTGTGCCACATCAAGATGCTGATCTGACATCATGAGTAGTGCACAGGTGTACCTTATACTGCCCACAATAAAAGGCCACCCTGGAATGTCCAGTTTTTTGCTTTATTGGGGGTCTGGGGACTCAGAACCGGTCAGTATCTGGCGTGACCACCATTTGCCTCATGCAGTGCAACACATCTTCTTTGCATAGAGTTTATCAAATTGTCAATTGTGGCCTGTGGAATGTTGGTCCACTCCTCTTCAATGGCTGTGCGAAGTTATATTAGATGGAACTGGTACACGCTGTCGTATACGCCGGTCAAGCACATCCCAAACATGCTCAACGGGTGACATGTCCAGTGAAGATGCTGGCCATGCAAGAACTGGGACATTTTCAGCTTCCAAGAACTGTGTACAGATCCTTGCAACATGGGGCTGTGCATTATCTTACTGAAACATGAGGTGATGTTCATGGATGTATGGCACAACAATGGGCCTCAGGATCTCATCACGGTATCTCTGTGCATTCAAAATGCCATCAATAAAATGTACCTGTGTTCTTCGTCCATAACAGATGCCTGCCCATACCATAACCCCACCACCACCATGGGCCACTCGATCCACAACATTGACATCAGCAAAGCGCTCACCCACACGACGCCACACACGCGGTCTGCCATCTGCCCTGAGAGAAATGGTAATATTGTGTATCTGGAATGAATTTTAGAATTTTAAGTCCATCTCATGAAAAATCGGAGCAGAAACAAAGGTGTTGCGTTTATATTTTTGTTGAGCTAAACAAAACGTATTATGAACTAAACAAGACTAGGAACTAAACAAGACAAAGAGCTAAACATTACCAGGAACTAAATATAACAGAAAACTAACTCACAAGGTGCTAAACCATTTACAGACCAGGAGCTAGGAAATGTGGCATGACGCAGAGACCTGGAAAATTCACAGATTGCCCAAACAGTATGTAAACCAACACAGCACATTAAATACAACAGTACATTAACAGATGCCAGACCTAGAACAACTAAACAAAGGGCTATTTATAAGAAAACTAATTAGCTACCTTGGTTCAGGTGAGCTCTCCAATCACCTAACCGAGGTGCATTCTGGGAACTGACGTTCAAACTAAAGAAAAACACAAAAGAACACAAAATGGAGTCCGGGAGCATGGCGCCCTCTGGTTTAACCGTGACAACAATATTGACATTTGACCATTACATGCCCTAAGTCGACACACATCATATGTAAATCTTTTCATAATTGCAAAAAGAGATTTTTTTAAAAGTGTAATGTGTTATAGCAATATACAGTATGCTATATATACAGTAGCACTATTATATAGCATAATATATGCTATATAATAATGCTATAGCAATAAGATTTAATTTCACTGGAACTAAGGGACCCAGACATGTTCCAGCATGACATTGCTTCTGTCATGGATTGAAATAAAGAAATTCCAGAGGGAATGCTCTGTACAGAAACCGCACCTTCACCCCCATCGAATACATTGGGCATGAAATTGAATGGTGAGCCCCATGTCTCACAACCCAACAGGTTTAATGCTATTCTGGCTAAATCTCTACAGTCCCACTCTAAAAAATAGCCCTCAGTGAAGAGTAAAGGTTGTACTAAGGGCAAAGGATGGCTAAATCTGGAATGGTATAATCATAATCCATGTATGATTTTAATGGTCTGGTGTCCAGAAATCTTTAATCATATAATCTGTTTACCATGTCTTTAAAATTCCATACATTTTTGCTAAAACAGTTGTTAACAGCTGAAACAGTAAAACTGTAACCTTTTTTTTTTTTTTTTTTGCTGAAGATTACCTTAATAACTTACTCCTTGTTATACCCTCTGGCATGTATAGCAGCAGTGAGGGTCTTCCACTACTATATGTTGTGGCCCAGTAGGGATAGTGCTAAATAAGGGGCCTGCAGCTCCCATCTGTTATTGGTGGATGACCTGTCCACTCCACCTTAAGTTGGTTAAGTATGTGAAAGTTGACAGCTTCATCAGGTTTCTCACTCTACAGTATTCAGATCCATAAGAGCAAAATCTGGAAAAGGGCATAGTTTTGGCACATAGTTCAGTTTCATAAAAAAAAAGCCTTAATACACTGATCAACAATGCCAAAAGTCATTTCCTGCTTCTTCATAATTATCCAAGTATGTGAACTCCTCAATAAGGGGTATGTTCCCTTTCAGTCAATTCCCTCGGTACAACACATATTGTATGGAATATCACGCCCTTTCGTGTCCTGGCTGAAGACACCTTTATTCACGCCGTAAAGGCAGGCAAACCTGTGGTGACGTAGGTGTAGCCCTGCCTACACCTATAAACCTTTAGTACCACGGTTGCCTCTCAGTTTATACGCTTTTCACTTTGCGGTAAACACCTTTTCCGTAGAGTTTTCTAGGTGCTGCTAATTAACTCTACATTTTTACTTTATACTGTAAGACTGCGCTTGAAGTCAGCTTAACTGCTCTTGTTGGTGTTAGCGACAACAGCCTCATTTTAGTGGGTCGTCTACCCGCGGAGCGCTAACTTTTAAGTTCACTGGAACATTATCAACATCTCAGTTTAGTTGATTTCTGTTTAGCCGTGCTAACAGTGCTAACTGGCATAAGCATGGAAGCTAATGTGGCAAAAAAGAAGTCCGCTGTTCGCCCCTGTCCTCAGGAGTGCGACTTCCATCATGTGCGCTTTGTCGCCAGCTCAGGCATTTAATGCTGGAAAGACGGGTCATGTTCATGGAAAGAATCCTGAGAAAAAATACAGTCCGTCGGCAGAACCCCCTCCTTTCCAAATTAGCAGTCCCAGCTTCGCCTGTGTCTGCTGACGAGGAATTTTCGCCAGAAGTCCCCGAACTTAGCTGGACAGACCAAATAAATTATTTCGAGGGGTCGAAAGGACTGTGAGCTCTCCTACAGCGCTGGCCAGCAGCCAGGCACTGAGCAGCGTGCTTTTGAGGATGATGATGTGCTTGACATCGGCCTAGAAATGCATGGCTTGTCGAGCATGAAATTTTGCCGCCTGGTCAGAGCTCCGCTGCTACTGCGTTAGCCGCTCGGGATGACATTTCATTTTCCGCTTTCCGAGCGGCCGAGAGGCTGGAGGTGGAGTGGCCCTCCCCGCAGCTGGCTCAAAAACCGTCAAGGACTGCGGAATCTGTTCTCCCTCCTAAACCGACAACCGTTAAAAAATGCTTGCCTATGTTTCCCGACTTTGTCGGCGAATAACGTCGTCAAGCCGCTGTCGACCCATGTATCAGTGCCTGGTTACGGACAGTATTTGGAATTGGATGGAGCTGACAAAGCAGGAATAGTTAGCCCACCTCTAATGGAGCCATCTTTGGCTGCTTATTTGGCACCCTTGCATAATCATGGAGTGTCTGGCCCTACTGTTCTTCCATCCAAACACTGTAGACTCTCATGTGCCCAGCTGGAGAAGATTTACTGCGCTCAAGCGGGCACTGCTCGTGCGCTTAACTCTATTACGCTGCTTCAAACATATCAGGCAATGTGTTTGGCAAAGCTCGGTTCACTGGTGCTTTAGGAAAGCCCGTTATGTGCGTTGCTTAACGAGGTCAGGACCACGACAGACATTTTGCACATTTCTCGTTGTGCGGCTCTTTCCCTCGGGATAGGGGTGGCGAGCGCAGTAGTAGCATAGAGGCATTTATGGCTCACGCTCTCTAACATCCCAGACAAAGACAGGGCTGTCTACTTGGATGAACCGCTGTCTGCTGAGGGTTTGTTCGGCCAGTAACTCGATGTCATTGACCTTAAGAGGAAACAGACTAAAGCATTGCGAGACATCATTCCGTCACTGCGCTTCTCTTCCGTAGTCAACACCGTGGTGTCGGACGCCGCCGCAGCGGTGCTTCGTCAGGGGTGTGTGGTCACAGGATTAACGTAGGCTTCACATGAACTATTTGATGCTTTTCTCTATTGTATGCTTTTCCTCCAGTGGAACTAATTCTGCCTATCATAAAGAGGGTGCGCCAGCAGGGCCTGTCCCTAATCCTGGTGGCCCCTTGTTGGCCGACAAAGTTGTGGTATGCAGAGATAGTCAGCCTGCTAGCTGCAAAAACCATCGAAACTTCTTTTCCTCAGGAACCTTCTGTCTCAGGCAGGGGGAGAGGCAGTGCACCTGTGTCCCGAGCTGTGGAACTTGCATGCTTACCTGTTGAAAGGTCCAATCTGATAGCTAAAGGGCTTCCCCTCAACGCAATTGTAAAATGTACGGCCAAAAGCAGCTTATGTACCCAAGGTGGTCTCCACTGATTATAGCTCTTTGGTCTTTGACCTTTATAGCTTTTGTCCCCCTCCCTTTATTTCTGCGGAGCAGGAAAAATTGCATAATTTGTGCCCTGTGCGTGCACTACGGTTCTACATGGACCGTACAGTGAATATGCGCTTATGTGATCAACTGTTTGTCTGCTTTGCCAGTCCAGTAATAGGTAAAGCGCTGTCTAAACAGCGGCTTTCCCATTGGATTGTGGAGGCTATTTCATTAGCTTATAGCAGTAAGGGTCCCCCATTGCCTCAGGGTGTGAAAGCACATTCAACAAGAGCTAACGCAACATCATGGGCGCTGTTCAAAGGAATGTGGTGGTGGGTGATATTTGCGCGGCAGCCAGTTGGTCCTCACCGTACACTTTTGTCCGGTTCTATCAACTTGATATAACGGCCCCCTCGGTAGCTCATTTTGTCCTCTCTGCGGGGTCCATAATGCAGTAGAGTAGCTATCAGGGTTTCCTATGGTTAACTTTGGTAGCGGGAGTAACTTTTTCGGCGGGGCGCGAATATATGCCCCATACAATATGTGTTGTACTGAGTGAATTGACTGAAAGGGAATGAATGGTTATGACTATAACCTCTGTTCCCTGAAGGAGAGGAACGAGGTACAACACATTGCTACCCCGCCTCACAGTTACGCTCGGCGAAGAGCGGCTGTCGAACTGAAATTCAACTGTGGTGATGGCTACACCTACAGCACCACAGGTTTGCCTGCCTTTAAGACGTAAATAAAGGTCGCTTCAGCCAGGACACGAGAGGGCGTGATATCCATACAATATGTGTTATACCACGTTCCTCTCCTTCAGGGAACAGAGGTTATAGTCATAACCATTCGTTTTTCACAGTTTATTTGGTGTGGTGAGGCATTAGGGGCATTGAACATTATATAGGCTCTTTTTCCATTTCTCCTTCATGTGTTTATTAATGTGAAGGGCTAGTGTCATAATATTTACAAAGTCAAGGTCTTGCAATGTTGAGAGCAGGGCCCACCTAATACTGTTTAATTGGGTTAAGTTATCATCTGCAACATTCAGTCTATGATTAGGTCAAAAGGCAGAACAAAAAGAGAAAAAACACCACTGCACTGTTGCTTACATGAAGTTGTCTTTAAAACTGTGAACGATACAGATAATAAGTTGTTCCCTCTTGAGTTTTCTGTCTGTGTCATTCTTTAGATAATGATTTTTGCAAGGATCTTGTTTGGGACTGACAACAAGATGATTTAGTGTCGGTCATTGCAGCTGCATAAGGTACCTTTTCTAGGAGTCTTGACAGTGATTCCTTTTTGTCCAGTCATCAGGTATTCTCTTCTTTTACAATATGACTTCAAAGAGTGATAATTATAGTTCTTTCTGGATACCTTCCCATATCCTATTGGTTGCAAGTGCCTCTTCTGTTGAAGGAGTGCCAAGTCAGCTTTGTGATATCATACTGTTGACATACTGTAGGATCCCTCTGTTAACAAGGTCAATGTTGGTAATTACTTGAACAATGGTTTCATTGTAACTAATGGGGCCACATACTTCTATTCTCATGGTTAGTAATGTCATTTTTATATTTATATTATTCATTGCTGTTTCCATAACAGATTTTTTTAACAGGACAGTGTGGCCAATCCCCAACTTGGAGGACCTGTTGGAAAAAAAAAAAAAAAAAAACATGTCTGACCTCTACCCTTACATAATACCCCAACATATTTGGCATGGGTGACCTTATCAGACGTTTGTACTTCCATCGACATAGCTATTGGGGGTCATGGTTACAGCTGGTAAATCAGCTGAACAAAGTTAGCTGGGTACCTATCACAGAATACTACCAGATGGCGCCATGCGCAAACACGCCATTTTGTGTTTGCTTTGTTTCCTTTTTAAGTTAAACTCCGCTTCCCAGAATGCACCTCGGTCAGGTGATTGGGGCTCTCACCTAAATCGAGGTGGCTTATTAGTTTCATTATAAATAGTCCTGTGTTTTAGTTGGCCCTTTGTCATGCATCTGTTGAGTTGCCCTTGACCCCTGGTCTGTTTCAGTTCCTTTTATGTTTATTTAGGTTGATTGGGTTTCTTATGTTTTGGTTTAACCCCAGTTATGTTTTGCTCCTAACCTGTTATGGTTTATACCCTAGCCTGTTATGTATTACTCCTAGCCTTTGTAGTCTCCTAGATAGTTAATCTCTTAGCCTGGGGTCCGTTCTTTGTACGTCGCTTGACACATCCGAGATGAACTGACACATCTAAGATCATCGTGCTAATTACGATCTGGCTAAGTTGGTTCTTCGAGCACACCTGTTGTTGATGATTAGTATAGCTGGATTGAGTTGTCTAGGATTATTGCGCGTTCGTGAGTTGGTTTATGTATGGCACAACCCCTTCCGATTGGTTGAGAAATGGAAAAAGAGCGGCCTAATTTTTTTTGTAACACGTGTTATGCGCTGAAATGCCCAACCCCCCTGCCGTGGATTGCCCCCCTACATAATGGCTATAGAATATTATATTAGAACATAAAATAATAGGTTAATAGTTTTCAAATTACAAATTACATGAGACAATAAAATAAAACAAGCAATATGAAAATAAATATGTTTTATATGAAAAAATAGAAATATAGTTTTTTTAAATACATTTATACATACATAAATACATATTTGATAATAATGAACCTATAAATTTATGTTCTAATATAATATTTGATAGTGATTAAATACATCCATATACAGGTCCTTCTAAAAAAATTAGCATATTGTGATTAAGTTCATTCTTTTCTGCAATACTGTTATACTGATAAACATTAGACTTTCATATATGTCAGATTCATTACACACAACTGAAGTAGTTCAAACTTTTTAATTGTTTTAATATTGATGATTTTGGCATACAGCTCATGAAAACCCAAAATTCTTATCTAAAAAAATAGCATATTTTATCTGACCAATAAAAGAAAAGTGTTTTTAATACAAAAAAAGTCAACCTTCAAATAATTATGTTCAGTTATGCACTCAATACTTGGTCGGGAATCCTTTTGCAGAAATGACCGCTTCAATGCGGCGTGGCATGGAGGCAATCAGCCTGTAGCACTGCTGAGGTGTTATGGAGGCCCAGGATGCTTCGATAGCGGCCTTAGGCTCATCCAGAGTGTTGGGTCTTGCGTCTCTCAACTTTCTCTTCACAATATCCCACAGATTCTCTATGGGGTTGTAGCGAATAACAGGGCTCCCATAGAGAGAACAGTCAATGGATCACATTCCTGAACACCCTCTTCCAGCATGCATGGCACCATCCTGATAACCTTATCTGGTTTGCTATCTTAAGGGGGACGTCTGTAAAACTAAGAAACTCCACAAGGCCAGATGCTTTGAAGTAGACCCCGAAACTGAGGGTGTAAATCGGCGATCTGGTAAACAAAGAAGACAGTTTTACAGCTCCACCCCAAGCTGGGGAGGAAGAGGCCTCATCACACCTGGACAGTCTCTTGACCTCTGGAAGACATGCCTTTTCATGAACAAAGGCATACGGCATGGACACTATTTTAAACATCTTTAAAGTGTGCCAGTAGGGCAAAACGTATTTACATATATTTACTCAGTTCCTTTTATTCCTGTGTATATGTTTGATTAATCTGCATAACGTTCAAGGTGTAATCAGCATTTACAAACCTTTTTATTAGATAAAGGAAGGAATGAGTGGGTAAGATATGTAATGTTTGGTGTCAATCTCAAGCTGGCTTTATTTCAAGAATGTTGGTGAACATGGGTAATTGGTAGCATGAACAGAGCTCATGCAAAATTAATTTTTTATAAAGTATTAAAAACTCCAACCGGATGGGTCACACGTGACAGCCGAAACACCTGGCTAATTTATGCATGGAAGGAGGAACCACGTGAGGTGTGGCTAAGCCCTGCAATCACATCCGATTGGATAAATCACCTGTGGGACGGACTGACCCCCAAGGGACAAAAACCCTCAGGAAGTCCACAGGAAAAGAAGAAGAGAAGTTATCATCACAACTGCAACCTACAACATCTTCCAAGCAGCTCGGGCTTCGCCCTTGCGGGCGCTGCGCCGCCGCTGCTGGCGTCATCCGCTCTTCAAGAACTCTCAACGAGACTTCGTGCCAGAACTCCAAAGTCCCGCAACGAAGGAAACCTCAGGAGAAGTTCCAGAGCGCAGCCATCGGTAACCAGGCAACCAACGCCTCACCGAAGCGCTTTCCTGACTGACGTCATCTCTACAACAGCGCACCAACCAACCAGCAACGCCGTGATTCCCTTCGTTGGAGGCGAACCAAAGGATGAGAACGAAACGTAACGCAAGTAAACAAACAATGCTGCATACCTTGCTGAAGTTGGTGCTCGTTTCATAACTAAACCGTAAGATTGAACCCAAGACTCTGCTCTTGTGACTTTCGTTGATCTAGTAACCAGTACTAGAATAACTTCATTCATTTTCACTTGCCAAATTGTTTGTGTGTATGTGTGTGCGTGTGCGTGCGTTCAAGTAGTGTAGTTTCATGTATCGTAGATCAGTCAAATAAATCCTTGTTTCTTTATAAAGTACTGTTGTCTTGGTCATGTATTTTAAAGTCTAAACATTTGCCCAGATCGTGTTACCTTGCTCATAAATTGCTAAATACTAGATTTTGTGTTATAGCCGTTGGCCATGTGATAACCAGAACTGGTAAGATACACTAAATTGTGCTAAACGCTGGACGGGTAGTCGATAAAGTGTACGTTATAAATTTGGATTCAATTAATCAAATTAAACCGAATCGTTAAAGATTCGATACAACTCTGACCCAGAGCTAAAAATTACTTATTAATGATAAAGGATGCGTTGGCATTGTGTTCACATTAAAATGTCTATATTAATTGGTGGACAATGCAACCGTCATTCGTTGTCTTTTTTTTATGTAAACCCTACGTATTAATGATGAAGAATGCCGGAAACTATTCATGGTCATTATTATGTTAAAACTCTACCTATATATTATGGTGGAGAATGCCGGCAGCTATTCATTGTCATTATAACGTTAAAACGCTACATATATAATGGTGGAGAATGAAAGCGGGCATTGTTTGGCTTAAAAATCCATAAAACCAAGACCGATTACTGTATCTCTTCTATTGTCCAAAAATAGATTAGAGGCAGAGAAACAGAGTTTTGCGATACTGTATACGTACTTGTTTTGCGACACACCACTGTGTGAATGAATGAAATGCAACGCGAACTTACTCTTTTGATTGAATGGTTTAAAACCACCTTCAGTATTGTACGTTAACAGCCGCTATTTGCATAACATTTAGTCACGGTTAATGGTTAAAGTAAACTGCAGTTTATAATATTAAACTTGTGCGCTAAAGACGAAGCAACCTCTTCGCTGTACATTTTAATAGTATCAACATCGCTTGTTGGAACGAAGAAATCTTCCTTCATTGCGATAAATATTGATTGGAGCGATGTTCCTCTAATCTTTTAAAGGCCTTCATAGCGAGCGGGAAATGCGTATTCCATTTTCAAGCTCAGCTATACGTTAAAGTAAACTGCAGTTCATGCTTAAACTAGTGAACTAAACGCGGTGCTCTGAGAGAGTGGCAAATGCGTTGCATGGGAGAATGTTAATCTCGTTAAAGTAAAATGTGCGGTCAAAAGACACGTTTGTTCATGTGTTTAATGTCGGTATGTTTGTCTGACAAAGGGCTGAGATCCGCCGAGATCTCAGCAACATTGTTGTGTTAAATGTAGTAACAACTAAGTTGTGTGCCCCACTCTAACGAGTGGAGTTGACGTCGTTCAGCTATAAAGAGCTAACTAGGGTTGTTCGGGTTGTTCATTGTTAAATGCGCTGCCATTGTTACTGACCACCCATAACTGTTGAACTAGCACGCTCGTTTAAGTGTGCGTAACTATAGCGACGACTGTGACCCGGAAACTCTAAACAACCTCTTCCGCGATAACTTTTAAGTGCGCAAGCACAGTCCGCCCGCGCTATCTAATACCAGTTGTAAACAAAGCCTAGCATGAGCTACGTCAGTTAGCAAACCTAGTGCGTTTACATTGTAGCCTGTGTGCATGTAGCATCTGTGCTAGTAGCATTTAAGGCTAGCGGTTAGCACGTAGCATCTTTCTGGGTCTTTTTCCTTTTTCTCTTTTGACCCCCTCTTGATTACTTTACCTATACTTAATGGATTAAGCAAAATTACTTTCATTGATTTTGATGACATCCTGGAATGTTGATCATTGTCTAATTGTTTTAATCTAAAACTTAAATTCAATTTCATAAATTATTACAGTTTCGGTGTTCATCATACACTGTAACTGTAACTACTTATATGATTTTGATGATAAACATCTTTCAAAATTGATCATCAACTATCATTATTAGTTTGAAATTCTTCAAAATTAAGTAATAAATTAGAAGTCGGGTCTCTAATTTAATGATAGACAATCAATGGAGTTGGTCAACCCTGTTAAGTGTCCTCACATTAGAAGGAAACCCCACACTTTCTTTTTCTCTTTAACTCAGTTTTTCTCCTGGTTTGACTACTGCTGCTATTCTAGGATTGTATCTGTGAAAGTCACAAAAGCAGAGAACGGTAGAAACGTTACATATTGTTGAAGCGTGAATTCTTAGGTTCAAATGCGCCCGACTCTCACCGTACCTTCCCTTTTCGTGCTGGGATCCTACCTAGCCAAGGTTAAAGCAGGTCAACTAGGAAACCGTCCATAAAATTTTGAAGACGCGTTTAAAAGTGTTTCAATCTGTGTA
This sequence comes from Clarias gariepinus, assembly GCF_024256425.1. NCBI lineage: Eukaryota > Metazoa > Chordata > Actinopteri > Siluriformes > Clariidae > Clarias > Clarias gariepinus. The sequence continues at coordinate 16,100,765 of NC_071102.1, forward strand.
TGGTTGTCAACCCTAATGCCGAGTTAACCAATACTGTCATTGTTATTGTTTCTTTCGCCTAGAGGAAATCTTAAATAACAATCACATACTGAGAAATCCCCATCTTAAACCCCTTTACTTAGGAGCACCCTTCCAAATCAAAATTAATAAAACAAAAGGGGGAATGAAAAACAAAATTTGGTATTGAACTTATTCTGCCACAGAAATGCGGTTTCTGTTGTTTTTCCTCAGCTTAACATTAGCTCTAATCTTTCCTTACACAAAAAAGAAACCTCCTCTTATAGGAAAGTAGAAAATTACCATGACTACTCTATCCCTTGCTCTGTGTTGTTGTTCTTTTCTGCATCGGTTCTCTAGCCATGCTAACTGTGTGTTCACTAGCTCTTCCCACAGAAACTCCCAGTTAGTAGCATGCCCACCAGAGGACCACAGTCACAAAGAACCACACTCGGCAGTAGCCCACACTTACACATCTGTTTGCTGTGTTTGTTGTTTTTTTTTTTCTCTCTTGCTTTTTGTTTTGTTTCTTTCTCTCACATCTGTGTCAGTCGTGGTTCTAGAACCCCATCAAAACATGTCTCGCACCACAGACCTGTCAGTCGCTGAAAAGATCTGAAGACATGGACAAGTGTTGCAACCGACAGCTTCCTACCTAAGGCTGCCGAAACACTAAAGTACCAGACGCCAGACCAGCTAGATGACAACTTAACGAGCCGTATGAGACAAGACCCAAGTCAGTGCTATAGTCCCAATGAACTGTCCAACATCACCGGCTCCTTATGTCACACACTCATTGTCGCATTAATGCTGCGCAACAGGCACGCCGCCTATCTACAGCAGGAGCAGGTGCAACAACGCATCAAGCAACTGAAACTGGAAGCTCAGGAGCGACAGAAAGGGGGTGACGAGGTAGAGCAGGACAAAGTGGAAATCACTGTGCTGCAAGCAATTCTGGCAACTACTACACGTGAGAGTGAACAAGACAAGGCAAACTACGCTGATCTCTCCGACAGGCTGCAGTATGCAAAAGAGCTACTAGAAAGGCCACGTCTGACCCCAGGGAGAAAAATGGCAGAATTAAAGCCCTCAAAACTCACCTGGACAAGCAAGGAACGAGCTCAGCTACCTCATGCGACAGATGGACCATAGCAAAGAAGAGTCCTACAGCGTCACCGAGGAACTCAAGCCCGCCTGTGAATGGTGCCACGATCCGTCAAGGTAACGACATGCATGCATCTTAACCCTGTTGAGCAGGACCAGGTCCCCTGTTCTTGGACCGATACGTAGTGGAAGAAGCGACGGGCGGGGCGACGCATCCCCCAGCCCCCTTCAAAGAACCCTACCTCATGGCAGAACACCGGGAACCTGCTCCCTCCAGCCACAGAGCATCGCATGGCGCAGAACTTGACCAACTCGCCAGGCACCTTGATAAATTTATGCCACGTCTGCCAGGCAGCCAAGATTTCCAGACTTATGTATGAAAAGTGATCTCCATCTAGAAAAGAGACTCCACATCACTGACCAAGGTAAACTCTGGCTTTGAACAACATACAGCCCAAAAGTGTGCAGCTACCTAAAGTGTGCAGCTCTGCTCCGGGAAGCTCTCAACAAAGATTTCTGACCTTGAATCAGAACAATGATTCAACAAAGAAACTAGTCAAAAGTCTAAGCTAATCCAGCTCAAGCCCAAGCCACAAATGAGCTGAAGACATCACCAATGTCAAGACTTTTAAGAACTGAGGAGAAGGATGATTAAAGAGTTGTTCCAAACTGAAAAGGGGGGGAAGAACAGACCACTGACACAGATCAACTGTCGTATACCTTTCACCACAGTAACATACTTTGGTCCTTCTAGGAAGGTACATACAGATATTTTATTCACTTTTGTAAACAAACACCTAATCACCCTCCTCTGTCTGCACTGCTAGGCCCAACCTCTGGTAGAGAGGAGTTGCTCCACACATGCGACACTAGTTTGGTTTCCTCAACCTATTTGTGTCCTTGTGGCCCTTTCTCTTTGTGTTTGTCTATTTTTTTTTCCCCTGCGTTTTCTCTTTCTTTGATCAGGGAATTATCTTAACCAAGCTTGAGTACAGCTTCCAAAAATTAGGTTGACTCTTTTCACCCAAAGTGAAAGTAAATCGTTGTCAGCCAATCGAAACAACCCGATTTGGGATAAAGCCTAGCCAAAAGCACCCCATGTCGTTTTAAGTGTTCGTAACCAGACCATACGAGGTAACTAGGTTATGCACCATGATTCAGTTGGTTATGGAGGTGTTGTTTGTGTCTTGTGTGTGCCTGTTCTCTCTCTCTATGTTTCTACTTCCAGTGCCCGCTGATGTTCGCGAATGGAACTTCACCGAGCAAAAGGGGGATATGTAGCGAATAACAGGGCTCCCATAGAGAGAACAGTCAATGGATCACATTCCTGAACACCCTCTTCCAGCATGCATGGCACCATCCTGATAACCTTATCTGGTTTGCTATCTTAAGGGGGACGTCTGTAAAACTAAGAAACTCCACAAGGCCAGATGCTTTGAAGTAGACCCCGAAACTGAGGGTGTAAATCGGCGATCCGGTAAACAAAGAAGACAGTTTTACAGCTCCACCCCAAGCTGGGGAGGAAGAGGCCTCATCACACCTGGACAGTCTCTTGACCTCTGGAAGACATGCCTTTTCATGAACAAAGGCATACGGCATGGACACTATTTTAAACATCTTTAAAGTGTGCCAGTAGGGCAAAACGTATTTACATATATTTACTCAGTTCCTTTTATTCCTGTGTATATGTTTGATTAATCTGCATAACGTTCAAGGTGTAATCAGCATTTACAAACCTTTTTATTAGATAAAGGAAGGAATGAGTGGGTAAGATATGTAATGTTTGGTGTCAATCTCAAGCTGGCTTTATTTCAAGAATGTTGGTGAACATGGGTAATTGGTAGCATGAACAGAGCTCATGCAAAATTAATTTTTTATAAAGTATTAAAAACTCCAACCGGATGGGTCACACGTGACAGCCGAAACACCTGGCTAATTTATGCATGGAAGGAGGAACCACGTGAGGTGTGGCTAAGCCCTGCAATCACATCCGATTGGATAAATCACCTGTGGGACGGACTGACCCCCAAGGGACAAAAACCCTCAGGAAGTCCACAGGAAAAGAAGAAGAGAAGTTATCATCACAACTGCAACCTACAACATCTTCCAAGCAGCTCGGGCTTCGCCCTTGCGGGCGCTGCGCCGCCGCTGCTGGCGTCATCCGCTCTTCAAGAACTCTCAACGAGACTTCGTGCCAGAACTCCAAAGTCCCGCAACGAAGGAAACCTCAGGAGAAGTTCCAGAGCGCAGCCATCGGTAACCAGGCAACCAACGCCTCACCGAAGGGCTTTCCTGACTGACGTCATCTCTACAACAGCGCACCAACCAACCAGCAACGCCGTGATTCCCTTCGTTGGAGGCGAACCAAAGGATGAGAACGAAACGTAACGCAAGTAAACAAACAATGCTGCATACCTTGCTGAAGTTGGTGCTCGTTTCATAACTAAACCGTAAGATTGAACCCAAGACTCTGCTCTTGTGACTTTCGTTGATCTAGTAACCAGTACTAGAATAACTTCATTCATTTTCACTTGCCAAATTGTTTGTGTGTATGTGTGTGCGTGTGCGTGCGTTCAAGTAGTGTAGTTTCATGTATCGTAGATCAGTCAAATAAATCCTTGTTTCTTTATAAAGTACTGTTGTCTTGGTCATGTATTTTAAAGTCTAAACATTTGCCCAGATCGTGTTACCTTGCTCATAAATTGCTAAATACTAGATTTTGTGTTATAGCCGTTGGCCATGTGATAACCAGAACTGGTAAGATACACTAAATTGTGCTAAACGCTGGACGGGTAGTCGATAAAGTGTACGTTATAAATTTGGATTCAATTAATCAAATTAAACCGAATCGTTAAAGATTCGATACAACTCTGACCCAGAGCTAAAAATTACTTATTAATGATAAAGGATGCGTTGGCATTGTGTTCACATTAAAATGTCTATATTAATTGGTGGACAATGCAACCGTCATTCGTTGTCTTTTTTTTATGTAAACCCTACGTATTAATGATGAAGAATGCCGGAAACTATTCATGGTCATTATTATGTTAAAACTCTACCTATATATTATGGTGGAGAATGCCGGCAGCTATTCATTGTCATTATAACGTTAAAACGCTACAGGGTTCAGATCAGGAGAGTTGGCAGGCCAATTGAGCACAGTAATACCATGGTCAGTAAACCATTTACCAGTGGTTTTGGCACTTTGAGCAGGTGCCAGGTCTGGCTGAAAAATGAAATCTTCATCTCCATAAAGCTTTTCAGCAGATGGAAGCATAAAGTGCTCCAAAATCTCCTGATAGCTATCTGCATTGACCCTGCCCTTGATAAAACACAGTGGACCAACACCAGCAGCTGACATGGCACCCCAGGACCATTACTGACTGTGGGTACTTGATACTGGATTTTAGGCATTTTGGCATTTCCCTTTCCCCAGTCTTCCTCCAGACTCTGGCACCTTGATTTCCGAATGACATGCAAAATTTGCTTTCATCCGAAAAAAGTACTTTGGACCACTGAGCAACAGTCCAGTGCTGCTTCTCTGTAGCCCAGGTCAGGCGCTTCTGCCCCTGTTTCTGGTTCAAAAGTGGCTTGACCTGGGGAATGCGGCACCTGTAGCCCATTTCCTGCACACGCCTGTACACGGTGCCTCTGGATGTTTCTACTCCAGACTCAGTCCACTGCTTCCGCAGGTCCCCCAAGGTCTGGAACCGGTCTTTCTCCACAATCTTCCTCAAGGTCCGGTCACCTCTTCTCGTTGTGCAGCGTTTTCTGCCACACTTTTTCCTTCCCACAGACTTCCCACTGAGGTGCCTTGATACAGCACTCTCTGAACAGCCTATTCATTCAGAAATTTCTTTCTGTTTCTTACCCTCTTGCTTGAGGGTGTCAATGATGGCCTTCTGGACAGCAGTCAGGTCGGCAGTCTTACCCATGATTGCGGTTTTGAGTAATGAACCAGGCTGGGAGTTTTTAAAAGCCTCAGGAATCTTTTGCAGGTGTTTAAAGTTAACTAGTTGATTCATATGATTAGGTTAATAGCTTGTTTAGAGAATTTTTTCATGATATGCTAATTTTTTGAGATAGGAATTTTGGGTTTTCATGAGCTGTATGCCAAAATCATCAATATTAAAATAATTAAAATGCTTGACCTACTTCAGTTGTGTGTAATGAATCTAAAATATATGAAAGTCTAATGTTTATATATATATATATATCATAACCCGGCAGGAGCGCAGCCTAAATCCTGTTTACGTGAAATAAACCTGCTCCCGAGCAGGTTTAAGCTTACGGACATGTTGCTATGACAACAAATGTGAGAAGTGCATCGAAGAACGAAACAATCCAAGATCAGGACAAATCCACAACAATCAAATTCAGCTAACTGAGTTAGCGAAATACGAAGAACGGCCCCCTCTTCATCTTCTAGTCTTGTTTAGCTCTGGTTATGGCTAGCCCCTTGGTTATGTTTAGCTCTTGTTTTGTTATTAAAAGACTCTTTCTAAATAACTCACCTCTGTGACTATGCCTCGTGTTAAGTCCACACCCTGATCCTGTAACAGAATGCACAACCTAAACAGTGGCATAGTGGAAGGGCTTCCGCTGGAAATGTTTTTTGGGGGGCTGAAACTGTGACGCCTGGCAAGGTAGCCGGCTCGCCATCCAGCGGAATAATCTGGAGAGCGAGGAGCATTGACGAAGGCGGTTAGAGCTCCAACAGCTGGCAGGCAAGCTCATTGAGCAGATCAGCATATGCTGGGGCACAGGGGATCATCTCCAACTGGGTGCACTGCTCCGGGATCAGCTCGCCCGGCTTAACAGAGAGGCAGGCGACACACAGTCCAGTATCCACTTTCCAAAAAGCCCCAGTGCAAATCAAATTCAAATTCAAATCAAATTCAAATTTTATTTCTCACATACACAATCATACAGAGTACAATATGCAGTGAAATGATTTTGTGCGACCACAGAGTCGCGACGGCAGCCGCCTAACAGCGCCATCATAGAAGATAAGAAATAGATACATTAGGATACGAGGGTAAAAAATCCCCTCCCAGACTGTCCTTCGAAAAGGGCAGTGTGCGATCAGGGGTACAAAAATACCTCAGCAACAAGCACATAAAAACATGTAAACACAAGACATAAACATTGCAACGATTAGGGTACAGGGGATAGGAAATGTCCAATGTAGGCAAACAGCTCCAGTCCCTGCAGCTAGAGAGCGCTGGTCCCGATTCCGCCTGCCCACACTGAAGGGAATAAGCACATGAAGGCGTTGGATAAGGGGAAGGTAGAGTGTCTATCTGTAGCTGTTATGTGTGTGCGTGAGTGCGTGCGTATCAGTTTGTAAGCCTGTAACATCCCGTAATAGTCTGCGCCAGGTGTCCTTGAAGGGGGAGGGAGTAGGATTCCAGAGCGTCTCGTTATCTTGGTCTTCGGGGAGTTTGTTATGACTCCAGCCACGGCCTTGAATGCAGTAGCTGGAAAGAAAAAAGTGGCAGCCGAAAAAGAAAATCATATTTTCCAGGTTTCGAACAATATCTGCCAATTTCACAGATATTTAATGTCCATCACTGGTCTGCAGGTCTGTCCAAATCACGTTGCATAGCTGCTAGTCTCTCCAAGATGTTATCCAATTTGCGGTCCAGAACCACAGTCTGATTACCGACAGCTCTCGTCACCACTATTTCCCAGCCAGCCAGTCTCTTGGGGTTGAGACTGACTGCTTTTAAGATTTTTCGATATCCAAGTATCCCACCTAATCCAATCAGCAGAATCCCAGTTATCAGAGTTCCGAATAGGTAGATATCTTCAACATCCTCCAGAGACAGTGCGGCCAGGCACACAATGCGCCACTTCTCCCAACCGTCCATCGTGTATCCAGCAGCCAACGTCCCAGCAGGACAAGTAGGTTCCCCAGAACCCACACTTCTCGTCGAGAAGATCGTGTCAATTGCATTCAGAGACCAGTTGATCAAATCCATATTCCTTTTTAATTTTCAAGAGCAAGACGAGGAGAGTCTCTGAATAGTATTCACAAGACAAGAGAAGCAAGCGGGGAGAGATAAGGGAGGGAGAGCAGATGCGACCGCCTTCGTCAAGAGCCGAGAGGGAAAAAAAAAAAAAAAAAAAGGCAGGGCTCCCAAAGAGACGAGTGCAGGGTTTTCCAGACAGCCGATTGCAGGGCTCCGAGAGAACCGATTGCAGGGCTCCCAGAGAGCCCAGTGGAGGGCTGTTTCTGGTTTGGGTTTCTTATGTTTTGGTTTAGTCTGCTTTACTTTGGTGTGGTCTCCTAGCCTGGGTAATCTCCTAGTTAGCTCCTGTTTGCTGTATTAATGTTCTGTTTTTGTTATTAAAAGACTCATTTCAAATAACTTACCTCTAACTTTGCTTCGTGTTAAATCCACACCCGTATCAGTCCCTTTTTTACTGACAGAACAGCCATTTTTCAGTTTAAGAATGCCAAAATTTATTTTTAATTTTCAATTCAAATATTTAAAGATCCCAGTGTATTTCTTTGGGATGTGCTGAAGAAGACCTTAAAAGGAGGGATTTGACTCTCCACTCATTAATGCAAGATCCTGGCCGAAAATGAATGCACCTCTTTATTATAATACTGTTGTGACATTGCATAAGGTCTTTGAAACAATGACATGGCAAATGTATGGTATATGTAAACATAAAGGTGGTCACACGTAAATATTAGAGTGTACAGCTTTTTGTGGCCAAATAATGTACAGAAAATCACATAAGCTTGTGAGCTTTTGCTTTATAAACAGGAACATGCAGGCATGTCATCAAATTAATAAGAAAACAAAATGAGTAAAATAAAACACAGCATAAAGCTGTTATGTAGAAGTTCCTGTTCGCACAACATAGCACGCAGTCACACTGCAGTCATTTACAGTAAGAGAACTAGCTGTATGTAGGCTCAAATTTAAAATGTGAGGACAAAATACCATAGCCCACACCTGAAACAGTTGTTAACTGTAACCTTTTTTTTTTATTTTGCTGGTACAGTATGAATTGCCATATTAAAGACTTTTTTAGAATATTATGGTGCACAATGATGTGGCAAATTAATGCGTTAAAATGATTCCTACAGTAATGCTCCTAGAACCACTCTTTTACAATTTGAGTTCCAGAATTTGTCTGCGGTGAAGAAAAGCTCCATAGATGTGATAACCTGGTCATTAAGTACATCGTCAGCTGACTTCATTGAATTGCCACATAATGTTACTGAGAGCTGACCAACTGTAGCAACTCAAGATCATATCACTAAGACTTGTAAAGTGAACGCTATGCCTGATTGGTGTGTGTGCTTCCCTTCTTACCCAGATTGACCTTATTTCAATTCCTAGAGTGATGCACTTCAATAGATCACGCATCGCTTCATGCACTTACCTTTTTATGCACTTGATGCACCTATCACTCTGGACTATGGACAATCTGAACTCATCAGACGATATTACCTTTTTATATTCTTTAATTTTTCAATCTTTATGCTCCCTAGCAAATCTGAGCCTTTTCTCCTATTCTAATCAGTGGTTTTATTATGGCTACACCATTATTTAGTCCTAATTCTGTGAATTCTTATTGTGTTTTGTGTGTGGAAGTGCTAATACTTTCAAGTGTTTACTGTATGTAAGTGATTTCTGATCACGAGATTTCGTAATTATGTTTTAACCATATTTCATCCGCAAAGGTGATGTGTCAGTATCCTTCTACTGTATGTGCATTAATAAGCATTTGGACAGTTTTTAACCCAGTTCGAATTTTTTTTTAATGTTTTCTTAGCTGGATTCGGGCCAATAATGTCACCCTACTGAAATGGTGTCTTATTAGGCTTGGCAATATACCTCTCGATATGTTATAACATTAAATTAGCTGTCATATTTTGCCTCAGCAGTCATGTTTCTGGGCAACCAAACATGATCCTTGGCAGCACACTGGCACTTCCACTTGTTTGCTAGGCTTGGCTGTGAACATATGATTTATCTACCCCTAATAATAATTCCTTATATAAACTCTAATTGGGGCTGTAGAAACAAAACCAGAGTATTTGAAAACCATCTTGAATAAAGCGAGCAAGGTTACCAATTTTACCTCTAAGTTTTACTTCAGACCTGACCTGCTGTTAACAACTCTCCATCTATAATAATAGGAAAACCTAATTTGTAAGAAAAAAGAAATCTTTGTTACACATGCAAGTATGGATCAAAATCTGTATAGGGTTAGCTGTATTACAGTCTTTGGGTACCAACATGGTGACATTAGATTAAACTTAGCACATTATGGGTCAAATACAAGGTAACTGAGTCCTTCGTTTGAAAAAGGTAAGGATTTAAACCTGTTTAATTGTAATTTTGTGCCAGCAGAACTATATCAATACAAGATAAATTAAATGGAACTACTTTTAAATTGCCCTGTATAATGCAGGTATTACTGGTAGACCAATTCGACACAGATTTATGATTTTAAATGAACAATTGATTTTTATTAAACAGAGGAGGTTTAGAGTAAAGTTGACTGTGATGTCCTAGAAACAGCACTTGTACAACAGACCTTGTTTACCTGGATATATATATATACAGTGGTGTGAAAAACTATTTGCCCCCTTCCTGATTTCTTATTCTTTTGCATGTTTGTCACACAAAATGTTTCTGATCATCAAACACATTTAACTATTAGTCAAAGATAACATAATTGAACACAAAATGCAGTTTTTAAATGGTGGTTTTTATTATTTAGGGAGAAAAAAAATCCAAACCTACATGGCCCTGTGTGAAAAAGTAATTGCCCCCTGAACCTAATAACTGGTTGGGCCACCCTTAGCAGCAATAAATGCAATCAAGCGTTTGCGATAACTTGCAATGAGTCTTTTACAGCGCTCTGGAGGAATTTTAGCCCACTCATCTTTGCAGAATTGTTGTAATTCAGCTTTATTTGAGGGTTTTTTAGCATGAATCGCCTTTTTAAGGTCATGCCACAACATCTCAATAGGATTCAGGTCAGGACTTTGACTAGGCCACTCCAAAGTCTTCATTTTGTTTTTCTTTAGCCATTCAGAGGTGGATTTGCTGGTGTGTTATGGGTCATTGTCCTGCTGCAGCACCCAAGATCGCTTCAGCTTAAGTTGACGAACAGATGGCCGGACATTCTCCTTCAGGATTTTTTGGTAGACAGTAGAATTCATGGTTCCATCTATCACAGCAAGCCTTCCAGGTCCTGAAGCAGCAAAACAACCCCAGACCATCACACTACCACCACCATATTTTACTGTTGGTATGGTGTTCTTTTTCTGAAATGCTGTGTTACTTTTACGCCAGATGTAACAGGACACGCACCTTCCAAAAAGTTCAACTTTTGTCTCGTCGGTTCACAAGGTATTTTCCCAAAAGTCTGGGCAATCATTTAGATGTTTTTTAGCAAAATTGAGACGAGCCTTAATGTTCTTTTTGCTTAAGTGGTTTGCGCCTTGGAAATCTGCCATGCAGGCCGTTTTTGCCCAGTCTCTTTCTTATGGTGGAGTCATGAACACTGACCTTAATTGAGGCAAGTGAGGCCTGCAGTTCTTTAGATGTTGTCCTAGGGTCTTTTGTGGCCTCTCGGATGAGTTGTCTCTGCGCTCTTGGGGTAATTTTGGTCGGCCGGCCACTCCTGGGAAGGTTCACCACTGTTCCATGTTTTTGCCATTTGTGGATAATGGCTCTCACTGTGGTTCGCTGGAGTCCCAAAGCTTTAGAAATGGCTTTATAACCTTTACCAGACTGATAGATCTCAATTACTTTTGTTCTCATTTGTTCCTGAATTTCTTTGGATCTTGGCATGATGTCTAGCTTTTGAGGTGCTTTTGGTATACTTCTCTGTGTCAGGTAGCTCCTATTTAAGTGATTTCTTGATTGAAACAGGTGTGGCAGTAATCAGGCCTGGGGGTGACTACAGAAATTGAACTCAGGTATGATAAACCACATTTAGGTTATTTTTTAACAAGGGGGGCAATCACTTTTTCACACAGGGCCATGTAGGTTTGGATTTTTTTTCTCCCTAAATAATAAAAACCATCATTTAAAAACTGCATTTTTTGTTCAATTATATTATCTTTGACTAATAGTTAAATGTGTTTGATGATCAGAAACATTTTGTGTGACAAACATGCAAAAGAATAAGAAATCAGGAAGGGGGCAAATAGTTTTTCACACCACTGTATATACATACCTGTGCGTGTGTATATATATATATATATATATATATATATATATATATATATATATATATATAGTGTGTGTGTGTTTAGCATTTAAAAGACTACAAGCATTCAGCGTTCAAAGGGTACTAGCTGTAAACTGCAGTGCTACTATTGTCAAATAAATGACAGTAAAAGAGTAAAACGTACTAATGTACAGATGAAGGAAATGAGTTAATGGTTGTATAGAAACAGTGACACAGGTCACTTCAGAAGATCCCAGGTTCAAACGCCACAACCAAGTTGCCACTGTTGGGCCCTTGAGCAAGGTTTTTAACCCTCAACTGCTCAGATGTATAATGAGATGAAAAATGCAAGTCGCTCTGGATAAGAGTGTCTGCCAAATGCCTAAATGAAAATGTATTTAGTCAGCCACCAATTGTGCCCACTTAAAAAGAGAGAGGCCTGTAATTTTCATCATAGGTATACCGCAACTATAAGAGACAATATAAGAAAAAAAAAAATCCAGAAAATCAAATTTTTTCATCAAAAAAAAAAAAAAAATTTTTTTTTTGCAAATTATGGTGGAAAATAAGTATTTGTTTAATAACAAACATTTTCTGTAAGTTTTCACAAGGTTTTCACAAACTGTCACTGGTATTCGTGCACATTCCTGTTGATGTTTTGGGGCTGTTGCTGGGCAACACCGACTTTCAACTCCCCATAGAAAAGATTGTCTATAGGGTTGAGATCTGGAGACTGGTTAGGCCACTACAGGACCTTAAAATATTTCTTACAAAGCCACTCCTTCATTGCCCGGGCAGTGTGTTTGGGATCATTGTCATGCTGAAAGACCCAGCCACATTTTATCTTCACTGCCCTTGCTGATAAAAAGAGGTTTTTACTCAAAATCTCACGATATATGGCCCCATTCATTCTTTCCTTTACATGGATTAGTCGTCCTGGTCCCTTTGCAGAAAAACAGCCCCAAAGCATGATGTTTCCACCCCTATGCTTCACAGTAGGTATGGTGTTCTTTGGATGCAACAATTCTTTCTCCTCCAAAAACGAAGTTCTATTTTGGTTTCATCTGACCATATGACATTTTCCCAATCCTCAAACTTCAGACTGGGCTGGAAATGTACTGACTTAAGCAGGGGGACACGTCTGGCACTGCAGAATTTAAGTCCCTGGCGGCGCAGTGTGTTACTGATGGTAGCCTTTGTTACTTTGGTCCCAGGTCGCTGCAGGTCACTTGGTCCCCCTCATGTGGTTCAGAGATTTTTGCTCACAGTTCTTGTGATCATTTTGACCCCACGGGTTGAAAACTTGCGTGGAGCCCCATATTGAGGGAGATTATCAGTGGTCTTGTATGTCTTCCATTTTCTAATAATTGCTCCCACAGTTGATTTCTTTACACCAAGCTGCTTACCTACTACAGATTCAGTCTTCCCAACCTGGTGCAGGTCTACAATTTTGTTTCTGGTGTCCTTTTGACAGCTCTTTGGTCTTGGCCATAGTGGAGTTTGGAGTGTGACTGTTTAAGGTTGTGGACAGGTGTCTTTTATACTGATAACAGATGCTATTAATACAGGTAACGAGTGAAGGACAGAGGAGCCTCTTAAAGAAGAAGTTACAGGTCTGTGAGAGCCAGAAATCTTGCTTGTTTGTAGGTGACCGAATACTTATTTTCTACAATAATTTGTAAATAAATTATTTAAAAATCCAACTATCCGAACAGGCATGTCTAAGACAGAATGAAACAATTTAGAAAAAAAAATTAGAAAAAGGTGGGCATTTTCTGTAGCCACTAATTCCATCTGAGCAGTGTATTTGACTTGGAAATGGAGTACTTGTTGGTGACCTGAGCTGCTGTCTTCTAAGTGGCGTGCAGTTGTCCTCTCTGCCTCACTTTGCAGATGTAGATGTATTACTAATTGGAGAACAATATGTGGTGCTGAATGTTGCGAGCCTTTTACCAGAGATCTATACATAGAGCTGCCCAGTTAACTTCTCTTGTGGTCTTTTTCTTGCCAGGCTCCTGTTTGACTGCCATGCAAGGGGCTGCCCTGATGAATTTTTTCTTAGTAAATTATTAATTTATGTCATAATAGTATTGGCATATCCCCTTTAAATCCATGTGCCCACTGTGCCCGTTCTTTTTCTGGTGTGGCCAGATGGCAATGGTGCAGGGTGCTTGGGCCTGCTCATTGTTGTTTGCAACTATATTTAAAATATTTTTTTATATTTCTTATATAGATGCATAAGTTGATCAGCAGTGACTGAACTCAGCTGGTTTACGGCTTGTTAAACCACAGATATAACTGATTCTGGGCTAAGCACACAAGCTTCCCTAAGCTTACACTAGTGGTGCTACAGAAATGCATTTTTAAGTCATTATATAATCAACAGCCACAGATGTCAAAAAGCCTTCAATCAGTAAGGAAAAAAGTTAAAACCCACATATTACACATGCTTACACAGTCTCAAAACACCACATGAGTCTAAATGAATATCAACTCGCGTCCATGTGTCCATGTTCACCTACATACTCGGAATTACTCAAGTTGGGCTCATTGTCAAACTGAGTTTTAAGACCTTGGAGGCATTTAAGGGGGTAAAGGCGAAAGGTTAAAGACATTTTCTTATAATTCTACAGGTGGTACACTTTAAATTGAGTAATTTATTTGCTAAGCTTGTTAAGAAATAATAAATGCTACTCATAAATATGCAGCTTTTCTGTTTAATCTAAATTTAAATGTTAAACTCTTGTATTTGATGTGAATGTGTATTGTTTAATTGCTGCGCTTGTTTTTTAAGTTAGAAAACTAATGTAATAAGGAAAGGCTTCAATTAATTATTCATGTTCAGTTCAGTTGCTATTCAATAATGCTAAGGTCTTGTTTAAAAAAGGTTAAAGTAAAAAAAATAATGGGCATATTTATAAATTCATGATATTTATAAAAATGCAAACTAAATTGTATCTGCACCAAGGTATCATTATAATATTGTATTGGGTGGACCCTCGTGATCCCTATCTTTAGTATGGATGCAAAAAAAAATATTGGCAATTCAAACTCTTTAGCATGCCACACCATGATTCTGACCAATTTACCCAGGTACTGATACTGATTATCAGCCTCACATGCAGCCTTATTTTACACCTTTACTCCCTTTATGATCCCAAGGCTGTGATGCCTCCTTCCTGTGGGTAGCTGTTGGATATTTATGGATATTCTACATGATCCTCCATGCCATACATGCCATTTCCACCGCTGTGTGGAAGTTTGGCATGCTGTAAAGGAGAATGACAGCAATCTCTTAGCCTGGTGACAAGGGATCGTGCCACATATGACACTTTTTCACTTAGTGAAGTTCACTTACTTAGCCAGCCCTCTAACCAATAAATTCAACACACCCATCTTCACAGACATACACACACACACACACACACACACACAAACAGGCATGGACTGTGTGATTGGAAAGCCTTGTATATTGAATCAGCAAGTAGCATTCTTGCAGAATATAAATGAGAAACACTGTTGTTAGCAGTTGAAATTAAGCAATATGTAAAATAGTAATTTTCATTTATACGCTTATCTTTCTCAATGTAGCATAACATAAGTTTTTGTCTAAGTTGCTTTACAAATACTAATGAAAGAGTAGAATTATCTACACACAATGCAACCATTTACAGATATCAGAGTACAACCAAGTGTCATTCTTATATCTCATATTTTATGCAAACAATTCAGCACTAGTTAGAATGATTCAATTATTTTAACTTTTAATACATGAAGACAGCAAGAGGTATGAGGAGTGGTTTTGTATATTAATAGTAAAACTAAAGAGATCAGAATCTGCATTCACACAGAATTGTTTTGTATCATAGAAAAGTACTTTTTTAATTCTATTCAAAGTTCTTACTTAAAAATTTTTCCCTTAAAGGGAAATTTTCCCTTAAAACATACTCATAGTGGCATCTGTATACATAGAGCGTACTTGGTTTTGTTTAAACAGGGTTTTTATAGATATCCAATACCCTTTCACTTCATTCCCCTTTTTCATAAACACAACATGGCAAAATCTGATCAGCACACAGCCCTGCTTTGCTTAAGTCCCTGTGTCCACTTTATTAGGACCACCAAACCATTGGATGATACTTGCAATCATCCAATCAGACGATCATGTGGCATGTGGCAGTAGCACAATAAAAAAAAAGAAGAAGAAGACTGATATACTAATAATACCGATGCCTACTAACAACTACCCTTTACAATTTGCTATGAATTCTCAAGGATTGTGATTTGGTGACTGTGAAGAACATTGAACTCATCGTCATGTGAACTCATTGTAACGATCAAGAAACCAGTCTGATATGAGTTTAGCTTTGTGACATGCTGAGTTATCCTGTTGTCATAAATGTATAAACAAGGTCACCCCTTTACTGATACTCAATTTGTACTAATTTTGGCAAGAACATCAGCAGCCTCAACCGTTGAGACGATGCAGGATGAATCCCTCTTACATTGTTGTTTACATTAAATTCTGACCCTGCCACCTGAATGTTACAGGAGAAATCAAGACTCATCAAATCAGGCAACATTTTTCCAATCTTTTATTGTCCGGTTTTGGTGAGACCATGTGAATTGTAGCCTCAGTATTCTGTTCTTAGCTAATAGATGTGGCACCTGGTGTGGTCTGCTGATGTAGCCCATCTGTTTTAAGGTTGTGCATTCAAAGATGCTATCGTAAAGCTGTAAACAGATGTTCAATTCAATTAAATTTTATTTATATAGCGCTTTTAACAATGGTTATTGTCTTAAAGGAGCTTCACAAAAATGAAAGATTTTTTTTTTAAAGAAAAATTTTGCAGGTGTGTATGTGTGAGAAAAATGTGTCTAGATAATAATGACATGAATGATGAATGAAATGTCTCTGATGGGCAAGCCCAGGGTGACGGCGACAGTGGCAAGGTAAAACTCCCTCAGATGGCAATAGGAAGAAACCTTGAGAGGAACCAGACTCAATCAGGGAACCCATCCTCATTTGGGTGACAACAGCTAGGAATTATATAACATCATGTGTGTTATGCAGCTGAAAGTTCAATATAGCACAAGTTCTTTAAATTAACATAAAGACCAGTTCAGCACAGGGACGAGTCAGCAGGTGGCAGATAGGGTCTGGATCACTGGGAGCACAGGAGCAGCATGTGTAGCTCCAACCATCATAAAGCAGAATCCAGCTGGAGCTGGTCCTTCTCTGGATGCCTCGGGAACCTTGCAGGGTTGGCCTTTGTCTACTGAAGTTGGCACAATCTCCAGATGCCTCAGGATGGGTAGAAAAATACAGAACAGATAAAGAGAATTAGCAGAGTTGCCTTTCAGGATAGATGTACTGGAGTATGAGGTTATGGGATGAGTTACACATATGCCAGATTAAAGAGATGCTTGGGTCTTCTTTTAAACTGGGAAATTGTTTCTGAGCCCCGCACACTGTCCGGAAGGCTATTCCAAAGCTTTGTGATCTTAAGGAACATGGGGGATTGTATCGTATCAGAAGACTGGTTAGATATGTAAGAGCTAAACCATTTAAAGCCTTGTATGTAAGTAATACTATTTTGTAATTAATTCTAAACTGAACAGGTAGCCAGGGATGATAATATTGGGGTTATATGATCATATTTTCTGGAACCCTGGCGGCTGCATTTTGGACTTACTGAAGCTTGTTTATTGAGGACGCAGGACAATGTGGCATAATTGCAGGAGGTGAGCTGGCGGTTCAATCAAGGTTTTTATTTATACTCAAAACACAAAGCAAAACCTAAGCTCCTTTCTTTAGAGCACGTTGTGAAGCTTTAATATAAACCTTAATGAAAATCAACACCGACATAAATCATAATAACTGCAACAAAAGCTAGACTATTTATAATAAACTTAATTACTTCCCTCGGTTCAGGTGAATGACTACGTCACCTGACCGGGGTGCAGTCTGGGACTTGAAGTCCAACTAAAACAAACCTACAAACATAAACATAACGACAACCAGTTGTTAATAATAACGACTAATAATGATAATAATGACATGAATGATGAATGAAATGTCTCTGATGGGCAAGCCCAGGGTGACGGCGACAGTGGCAAGGTAAAACTCCCTCAGATGGCAATAGGAAGAAACTCAATCAGGGACCCCCAACACTGAGCGGCATCCGCGGCATCCGACGGCTGAGGAGCTTAAGCGACGCTCGGCGCCTGAGGAGCTGCAGCGGCGCTCGGCGGCTGAGGAGCTGAAGTGACACTCGGCGGCTGAGGAGCTGCAGCGGCGTCCGCGGCGTCCGACGGCTGAGGAGCTGAAGCGACGCTCGACGGCTGAGGAGCTGAAGCGGCGCCCGCCGCGCTCGGTGGCTGAGGTGCTGTAGCGGCGTCTGACGGCTGAGGAGCTGAAGCGACGCTCGACGGATAAGGAGCTGAAGCGACGCTCGGCGCTCTCGGCGGCTGAGGAGCTGTAGCGACGTCCAATAAGCTGGGCGGCGGCGGTGGTAAAGCGACGTCCGCTGCTCTCAGCGGCTAAGGAGCTTAAACGACGTCCGCTGCTCTTGGCGGCTGAGGAGCTGGAGCGACGTCCGCGAAGCCTGGAGGTGGAGGAAGGACGATGCTCTCCAGGCTGCTCCTTGACTTCCCACTTTCGCTTTCACGCAGCGGTGGAGGAGGTGGAGAAAATGAAGGAAACATGTCCTCGTCGATGTGCAGTAGCGGCGCGTTGTCCTCCATGTCGGGCAGAGGCGGCGGAGGAAACGCGTCCTCGTTGCCGTGCAGCAGCGGTGCGTAGTCCTCCGCGTCGACCGCAGGCGGCGGCGGGAGAGGGAGCGCGTCATCCAGATCCGAGAGAGGGAGAATATGCGGGACTACAGCGTGGTTCTCCCGAACCTGGACGAGCAGCTTTTGGAGCTGCACCACCTGCTCCAGCTTTCACCTAAGCGGTGGCCGTAAGTATCGGTTTATCATGATTCAGCGAAATGAGTTTTGGTGCCGTAATTACGTTTCCATCTTACTACGTGAAAAATTAAGCATGGTTAACATGCATAAACTCGCAGACCGTGCTGATTTTCAGAGAACGTCGAGCGGTCTTGCGAGGTGGCTCAAGGTGCCTAATACCCCTATTAGTTGTATGTGGTTTGACTCACGGTGAGATGCAGTGTTAGGCAACGTAAGCTGCCGTGATTGCCCGCCAACGTCCCCCTAACAGTCCACACCAACCTTATGAACGTGTTACTTACCTAGCTTTAATATAAACCTTAACGAAAATCAACACCGACATAAATCATAATAACTGCAACAAAAGCTAGACGCCCGACTGAAGTTCAGTCAGGCTATTTATAATAAACTTAATTACTTTCCTCGGTTCAGGTGAATGACTACGTCACCTGACTGAGGTGCAGTCTGGGACTTGAAGTCCAACTAAAACAAACCTACAAACATAAACATAACGACAACCAGTCTTTGGGCGCTTTGGCGCCCTCTAGGGGTTAACCCTTACACTAGCTTTTCTGCATCAGATACGGATAAGATGCTCCTAAGCTTGGCAATATTTCTAAGATGGAAAAAGGCTGTTTTTGTGATATTGGAAATATGATTTTTAAAGGACAAGTTACTGTCTATTATTACGCCAAGGCCTTTCACTGTCGAGCTGGTAGTATTAGTACATTCTTCCAATAATTTTTATTTCGACATGGGTTAACCTATCAATAGCATGTGACAATAGACAAATATATAAATTAAATCACCAAACTGTCGCTAATATTTTCATGTAACCTGTGGCGGTAAGAGGAACCAGGTATACAATCATAGTTGATTGACAAACAGCTAACAACACTTTTCCCCAGCTTCAGAAACAATGTGAAGCATGTCATTTGTTGTTGTTGTATAGCGCACTTATGGAATGAATACGATGAGATGCCAGAGTAAAGGTTTAAAACCCCTATCTCACCTATGCGGTTTTCACCTAAGCGGTGGCCGTAAGTATTGGTTTATCATGATTCAGCGAAACGAGTTTTGGTGCCGTGATTACGTTTCCATCTTACTACGTGAAAAATTAAGCATGTTTAACATGCATAAGCTCGCAAACCTTGCAGATTTTCACAGAACGTCGAGCGGTCTTTCGAGGTGGCTCACGGTGCCAAATACCCCTATTGGTTGTATGTGGTTTGACTCACGGTGAGATGCAGTGTTAGGCAACCTAAGCTGCCGCGATTGCCCGCCAATGTCCCCCTAACATTCCGCGAAGTTCCGGCAAGGACCGGCAACATTTTTTAAATATGTTTAAACATGTTTAATCTTTCACATGGAAAGATGGAAACGTAATCACAGCGCAAAAACTCGCAGTGAATCATGATGAACCCTACTTAGGGCCACCGTGTGAAAATTTATGGATGCGGGGTTTGAAACTCCCAAGTTTATTTTCTTATTTAACTAAATCAAATTTCATTGTAAAATAAAACGTGTCAAAAGAAAAGTCCATCCAGCCATGAATAATAGCTAATGATCAATGAAACATATTTGAAACAAAAAGCAGCAAACAGCTGGCCTAAGAGCATAAGTCCGGCGCGATGGCCTGGCAAGCGCAGGTCTGAGCAGGTCAAGAAGCTCTATAATCCGTTGCCTTGGAAAAATTTACATGAACCACATGGCTCCGCATACGGTGCCATCTTCGGTTTAGCACAACAACACGCTGTATCGCTGCCATATATGTTGCTTTTTGGATGCCACCATAATTACCTATTTATACGATCTTAGCCACTTAGAGACGAATTGTTTGCCACCTGTTTAATATTAAAAGTGATTGCCAATTGTAATGCATTAGTCACATTATGAAATAGGCTAATTAAAAGTCACTCTATTAGTTCTGATATCTAATAAAATAAAATTCTTAAACAGGCCTACAGTATATTCTATCACAGTGGCGGTGACTAGCGTTTTGAGCTGAAACAACGGTAAGAGTGAGTTAAGGTTGGTCCAGACCAACCTTATGAACGTGTTACTTACCTAAGAGATACTTAGAGTACGAACATTTCGGGAAATGCGCCATAACGTTAATTGAGAGGTTAAGGTACAGCTTAAGAACTACTTAGCAATAAGAAGCTTTTGGGAAACGGAGCCCTGGCCATTATCCTCTGACCTCTGGCATCAACAAGGCATTTTCGCCCAACTGCCGCTTAATGAATATCTTCTTGTTTTTTTTTGTTTTTTTTTCAGACCAAATTGTGTAAACCCTAGAGATAGTTGTGCAAAAAAGTCGCAGTAAATCAGCAGATTTGGAAATAGTTAGGCCAGCTTGTCTGGCAACAACAATGCTATGTTCAAAATGACTTAATTCACCTTTCCTCTCCATTCTGATGCTCAGTCTGAACTTCGCAGATTATCTTGACCTTGTTTAAATGGTTAAATGTGAGATAAAGTGTAATAAAGTGGCCAGTGAGAGTATATGCCTCACTTAACATCTAACTACATCTATAGCTCCCAGAACTTCTATAGAGCAGCCTATAAACTACTGATCCACACAGCTAAACTTAATTTTACATTGACAGGTTATAGCAGGACTAAACAGGGTAACAGGATTTGGTGTTCACTCACCAAATGGTGAACTATTTCACTCTTACTAGTCATTTACCACACCTTGCTTCCTGTGCAAGTTATTCTCATCTTTGCTTTTGGTTTCTGTTCTTTGATCCTTGCACTGGTTTATGCTGTTTGTAGATCACCTGACCTTTGCCAGTTTTTTTTTTTATACACATGCTTGATTTGTTTATAAAGTCTGGGCAACCTGCAACTACATCCTCACATGCAACCTGACAAATAACAGGATAAATGTAAAACAAATGACATTGCATTAAACAGCTGACTGCTCAAATGGCACAAGTTCAAGCCAGTGCCATGGCTCAGCTCACGTCTGCGTTCCATTCCAACAGGTGTCTATTTATCACTTGCGCTGACAAGTAAGCCGGTAAACCAGAAAAAAGGCTTCCTGCTTCAATGATCACTATATTTTTCCAGCCAAGAGAATGTCCCTAAGTATCTAATGATAGCACAGTTTCAGACCTTGCTCACCAGCAAGGCACTCCTATTGGTGGCAGGGTTATGGTCACAGGGTGAAAATGTTTCTGAATACTCTGACCAGTTTATCCAGTGGTTCTAACACATTTTTAACTACTCTCCCAACGGGATGGAAATGGTAGAACATATACTGACATTGCAATGTGGGATTTCAACTGTTGATGAGTGTGTTTCCAAACCTTTACCACAAAAAGCAGGTGGTATTAACAGTGCTTAAAGCAGTGGTTTCACAAAGCAAAAAAAAAAGTACTTAAAGAGCTGGCATGCAGGGATGGTTAAATCTCTAATTTCAATTAAAACAATTACTATTTTAACAGTATGACAACTTGATAAGGCATCAGACAATCTGTCTCTCAATCTCTCCTGAAACGTCTCTGCTGAATTATATACAGCTCAGACAAGGCAAGCTAATGCATGTGGACCACCAACAACATCGATAAACATAAACTGTGTTTATTTTGTGGCAATGCACATCCTTAAGTGGCTCATGCATCATAAAACCTTCATTCAGACCCACTAGACCATTCAATAAGTGATCATATTTTGTTTTAATTTGGTGAGCCTGGTTCTTGATGTTGCTCCTTCAAACTTCATTCTGCCAGTTCCGATCCAGCACTCCTTACAACTTATTATATTAAAGGAAATTACAACTTTCCTTTCTACCACCGCAACATCCACTGAAAGTGCAAGCTACGGATGAGGGTTCCATGAGATGAGACCCCAGCACCTTTCACATAGAAATAATGTTATAAAGGTGATAGGATCATGAATATTGAGCTTTTACTCACATTTTGCAATTCACACACATAAATATAAAGCATAATATTGCTTTCAAAACAACAAGGGAAAGTAAACTAATTGTTAAGGTTCTATCTGTACACATTTACATCACATCAAAAATGTCACTTGGCACGGAGCTTGCTATCTTCCAACTCACTGCCACTTCTTACTGCACAGGCACTTAATTGATCTTTCTTTAAATCCCACTGTCATGCCCTGGAAATGGCTCTTATTTTTGATCTCTGATGACTTAACTAATAATAGACAGTTTTTTTTTTTTTTGTAAGCAATCCAAATGCAAAAGATGAGTGATTTGTTGTAAAAAAATAAAAATTATATTGATACATTTTACTGCATATCTGAAAGCTAGAATTAACTCAGTGAGGCCACTTGTACAACAATAATTTTTTTTAATGCAATTAAAAACTAATGTCTGGCAATGCTTATCAGACTTGATCTTAGCTGAACTTTTAGTTTTTCTTGATGCACTAAAGCTTTACCATTATTTAGGTGTGGTGGGTATTTCTGATCTACTTTATATAAGATGAATATGGTCTGATGTATTATCTATATACGTATCATTAGGTTAGCTGCTAACTGTTTACTGTTGTTTAAACCTCCCAATGGCAATTGAACCAGCTGTGTGAATAGGACTTCTTTGTCTTATGGCCCAGACCCTGTCATGCTCCACATCAGTGCATAGTTTTGTGATCTATTCCTCAAGGCCAAGGTTAGCAGAATGCCCTCACACTGGCTGATTATCTGTGCCATTAATCCTCCAACTGCTGCTAGACCTCCATGCAATTAAGTATATCCCCTGTTCTAGAAAGAAAGACAGGCCATGGAAAAAATTGTTGCAAAAGCTGCAACAGGGTTATAAATCTAAAGCATCTGTTTCATCCTTCTCTGTGCATAGTCATAACCCATAAAGTAAAATATAAAACTATAGCTGCCTTCAGCAACTGCAGGGGGCCAAAGCATTCACAAAGCTGGACCTAAGAGGTGCCTAGAACCTTATGCACATACGCTAGGTGGGTAAATGGAAAACTGCCTTTAACACAACCTTTGACCAATATGAGGTAACAAAGGTAAGACTAATCTCAAATGTGCTACATGATATTTTGGAAAAGTCTGTCATCACATATATAGATGACATCTCAATCTACTTCACCAATCTTACCTTGCATATCCCGCAAATAAAACAGCTTATAGAGTGTCTTCTAGACATGCAGCTCTATAGCAAAGGGGAGAAGTGTAAATTCAGTGTCCAGAAAATTTAATTCCTTGCTTACTGTGAACCTGGCTTTGGAAGAATGCCAGCACTGGCTAGAGGCTATTACCCATTTGGGATATTCACAGACCATAAAAATCTCTAATATATGAAGACTGCCAAGAGACTGAAACCACATCAAGCCTGATGGGCTCTCTTCTTTGCTAGATTAAATTTTATTATTTCCTTACACACAAGTTAAAAAATATATGAAAGCAGATTCCTTGTCATGTATAAATCTCATGACCCACAAGAAACCATCAGATGCTGTCCAAACCATGGTTTGCGGTAGCTTTCCCCCTAGTTTTCACATGTACACATCCCTTGGACCCACATGTTCACCAGCCACTGGTTACCCCAGCATTCACGAACTATAATACTGAAGGTGCTTGAAGGAATACTGTGGTGTAACATGTTCTATGACCTAAATTGATTAATATCTACATGTAAGCACAAGCCAAATTACACCATGACCAACTCTCTGTCAGAATCATGACCTTCCCTACTCCTCATTACTATTATAGTCATAGCAGACAGATTCTTTTTATAGTCATTCAAACCGTCACATTGTCTGTTACTCAGCCGGAATTACTACAGCATTCCAAAAAAGCTGACCTCATCTTTCACATCTTTAGATACTTTGGCATTCCCAAAGACATTGTGAGTGATTGGGGAAAGGACACAGTCCATATTTAATGTGAGGAGTTTTATGGAAAAACAGGGGGTAAAAGTAAGTTTGACCCACAAGTGAATGGACAGGTTAACAGGGCCTGCAAAGAAGTAAGACGTTTTCTTAGCTCATATTGTTGCAACATCCAAAACAATCTGATTTCCCACAGGCACAACCCAGATCACCACCTTTCAGTGTTTGTTGGGATATCAACTGCTTCTATTCCCCAGCAACACCAACCCCGCTGTTTCTCCAGATGGTTCTAGAGCGGTAAACAAATATGTAAACAGGCACACCAACACATTGAATGAGCCACCCAGGACACAAAAAAAAGTTTGTTCAAGTGGTGAAGCATTATTCTCTGTCTCATTTAAATCATACCAAGCTATACAAATTATTTTGGCTTTGAGCATGCTTCTGGTTCCTGTTTTTCGATCCTGCCATGCTCTGGTTCATGCTGTTTGCAGATCAGCTGATATTTAAAATGCCAAATCTGCTACACATGTTTGATTTGTTTATTTGTTTATTAACATGTGGTTGATATAGGGATGCATCCACATGTTTCTACTTCTGACAGCACCAAATAAAGATCAACCCAACATTTAGAGTTTTATATACATGTGCTGTTGGCTCACCTGGTAACAATGACATCTGTACCCATGCTTCTATGACTAGAGAAGCTTCATGCCATGCACTTTAGTTATAAATGTCATTATACTCAGTATCACTCAATGCAGTATATTTTAGAGCAGGAACCCTTAATTCTAGTCATGGAGGGCCAGTGTTCTTAAAAAACACTTAAACACACCCACTAAACCTAGTAATTAGCAGATTTATTGAGTCAGCTGTGTTTAAGCATTCACCTGGATATTGGCCTTCCAGGGCTGGGGTTGAAAATGCCATCCTAAGAGCATAATATTTAGTGGTGTAACTATTTTTGCATATTTGCGCCCCTGTATGGTTTTTACAAGGAATCTATGACTTTATGAAGTGGCACAAACCACATAAGAAATCTATGAATCACCTACTAACTGACAATCAAATTACTTTAGAACTGTTATAATTTTTTTGGTCTGTGATTTCATAAAAAAATATTTGATTCATTATTTAAACTCACATTTCTGCTTGTTTAGGTCTGAACGAATTTATAAATCAGTCACAAATATTAACACCAGTTTGATGAATAAGTCCCAAGACTGAAATGTATTTTGAAATATGGTCCTGGGGTAGCAGGGGTACTAAGGTGTTAGACTACTGACTGAAAGATCCCTGGTTCAAACACCACTACCAAGTTGCCACTGTTTGGCCCTTGTTTAGGGCCATTAACTCACAACTGCTTAAACGTATATTAGGATAAAGTCTGTAGAATTTGGTGTTATAGAACAGAACAACTACAGTCATACTCATAAACTGTTTAATGGTTTGTTTTCTTGAAATATGAATTCCCCAATGGGTATACACCGCGCTAAACTTCAGACTTGGTCAAAGCACTTATTAGTGTTCTACATAGGTTGACCAACACTCCGAACTAGGAAAATCCACAATATATGTACATATATACATTTTGTACTCATTTACACACAACTGTACAGTCAGGACTTTCATGCCTATAGTTATCTGGAAGACATTTGTCTGCTGTTTAAGTTTATCTCTTTTTACTCAAGTTTCTGTAAGTATTTTGTGAAAATTGTGCCCTGTCTATATGTACTATATTTAATCCGTTAAGAAACACTCGGATTAACATGCTTAATTAAGATGGATCATTATTCAAATGTCTGATGAATTTATTAGTTTTCATACATGCTATGCCTTTTGGAGATTTGTAGTTTATAAATTGTAGACATGACACAGTATGGGAGAATGCTGCTAGAGGTCGTTTAAGGGCCTTACCTTTTCTTTTTGTATCAAACAAAGACAGACTTATGTAATGTAATATATTATATATGTCTAATTAGTTGTTCTTTTGTTGTCCTTTTCACTGTTGAATGAAGGGAACTGGGGCACCTTAATATTGTCTATAGCAATAGATGGGCCATTTCACATTTTATATGCTTCTTCTTTGTCTTTTGGCTTTTTTTACTCAAATTTCTGTAAGTATTTCGTGAAAATTGTGCCCTGTCTACATGTACTATATCTAATCCGTTAAGAAACACTCGGATTAACATGCTTAATTAAGATGGATCATTCTTTAAATGTCTGATGAATTTTAGGGGTCGCCACAGCGAATCATTTGCCTCCATCTAACCCTATCCTTTGCATCCTCTTCTCTCACACCAACTAACTTCATGTCCTCTCTCACTGCATCCATAAATCTCCTCTTTGGTCTTCCTCTAGACCTCCTGACGGGCAGTTCCAACTTCACCATCCTTCTACTGATATATTCACATTCTCTCCTCTGAACATGTCCAAACCACCTCAATCTGGCCTTTCTGACTTTATCTCCAAAAGATCTAATGTAGGTTGTCCCTCTGATAAACTCATTCTTGATCCTAACCATTCTTGTCACTCCCAAAGAGAACCTCAACATCTTCAGCTCTGCTACCTCCAACTCTGCCTCCTGTCTTTTCTTCAGCGCCACTGTCTCTAAGCCGTAGAGCATCGCTGATCTCACCACTGTCCTGTACACTTTTCCTTTCATTCTCGCTGATACTCTTTTATCGCACAACACACCTGACACTTTTCTCCACTTATTCCAACCCGCCTGTACCCGCCTCTTCGCCTCCTTTGAACACTCTCCGTTGCTCTGGACCGTTGACCCTAAGTACTTAAAATCCTGCACCTTCTTTACCTCTGCTCCCTGTAGCCTTACCGATCCTCTTGGGTCTCTCTCATTTACACACATGTATTCTGTCTTGCTGCGGCTAACCTTCATTCCTCTGCTTTCCAGAGCATACCTCCACCTCTCCAAATTTTCCTCCACGTGTTCCCTGCTCTCACTAAAAAGCACAATGTCATCTGCAAACATAATAGTCCATGGAGACTCCTGTCTTACCTCATCTGTCATCCTATCTATCACCAGGGCAAACAAAAAGGGGCTTAGAGCTGACCCTTGATGCAGACCCACCTCCACCTTGAACTCTTCTGTCACACCTACAGCACATCTCACCACTGTCTTACAGCTCTCATACATGTCCTGCACCACTCTGACATACTTTTTTGCCACTCCAGACCTTCTCTTACAATACCACAGCTTCTCTCTTGGCACCCTGTCATACGCTTTCTCTAAATCTACAAAGACACAATGCAACTCCCTGTTACCTTCTCTGTACTTCTCCACCAGCATCCTCAAAGCAAATACTGCATCTGATGTCCTCTTTCTAGGCATAAAACCATATTGCTGCTCACAAATGCTCACCTCTGCCCTTAACCTAGCTTCCACTACTCTTTCCCACAGCTTCATTGTCTGGCTCATTAGCTTTATACCTCTATAATTGTCACAGCTTTGCACATCTCCCTTGTTCTTAAAAATTAGCACCAATACACTTCTCCTCCATTCCTCTGTAATCCTCTCACTCTCCAAGATCTTGTTAAACAAACTAGTCAGAAACTCTACTGCCACCTCTCCTAAGCACTTCCATACCTCCACAGGTATGTCATCAGGACCAACAGCCTTTCCACTCTTCATCCTCTTCAACGCCCTTCTCACCTCACTTCTACTAATATTTGCTACTTCCTGTTCCACAACAGTCACCTCTTCTTCTCTTTTGTTCTCTTTCGTTTTCCTCATTCATCAACTCTTTAAAGTACTCCTTCCATCTTCCCATCACCCTCCTAGCATCTGCCAGTACATCTTCATCTCTATCTTTAATCACTTAAACCTGCTGCACATCCTTCCCATCTCTATCTCCCTGCCTTGCCAACCTGTACAGATCCATCTCTCCCTCCTTACTGTCTAGCCTAGCATACAAGTGCTCATATGCTCTTTGTTTGGCCTTTGCCACCTCTACCTTCACCTTACTCTGCATCTCCCTGTACCTATGTCTACTCTCTTCAGTCCTCTCAGTGTCCCACTTCTTCTTAGCTAGCCTCTTTCCCTGTATACACTCCTGGACTTCCTCATTCCACCACCTTTCCTTCACCACTCCTTGTCCACTTTTCCCTTACCTGATGATACACCAAGTACCCTCCTACTTGTCTGCCTGATCACATTGGCTGTAGTTGTCCAGTCAACTGAAAGCACCTCCTGACCACCCATAGCCTGTCTCAACTCCTCCCTAAAGACTACACAACTTTTTTCCTTTCTCAGCTTCCACCACTTTGTCCTCTGCTCTGCCTTTGTCCTCTTCACCTTCCTCACCACCAGGGTTATTTTACATACCACCATTTTGTGTTGTCTGGCTTCACTCTCCCCTACCAACACTTTGCAGTCACTGATCTCTTTCAGATTACAACGTCGACACAAGATGTAATCGACCTGAGTGCTTCTGCCTCCATTCTTATGTCACCCTATGTTCCTGCCTCTTCTGGAAGAAAGTATTTACTACTGCCATTTACATCCTCTTTGCAAAGTCCACCACCATCTGTCCTTCTACATTCCTGTCCAGAAGTCCAAACTTGTCCATCACATTTTCATCACCTCTGTTTCCTTCCCCAACATGTCACATTTCACATCTCATATGCAAAGTAGATAAACCTGGTAATTGGCCAAAGAGTGTCACGACGGGACAAGTGTGCCTAACCAACTTTCACCTCTTAGCTATACAACCTCAGCCATGGTGGATAAACAAAATTTTGCAGACCTTATGGCAAAGCCAGATATTAAAAAAATATTTTTTCTGGCTAGAATCTTACCACTTTTTCAGATTAAAAACCTTAGTGGTTCATGACATTTAAAAGAAAAATATTTTCAACTCACAGGATGTGTGTGTTTGCAGTGAGAAAATCATCCCATTTATGTGCTTATCTTCTGATATTCCTCTGGCAGAGGAATTTGTCCTTGTTAGCCCCTGAACTGGAATCTTGCAAGTTTGCTAATTTTAAATTTTCTGCTCTAGTCTGTGTTATATTTCGCGAAGCCTGCATAAGAGTCTGATAGGCTTGCACAACAGTCTGATACACTCCTGCATTGACCTTCTCACTATCTGATGTATAACT
Source organism: Clarias gariepinus (assembly GCF_024256425.1). Classification (NCBI taxonomy): domain Eukaryota; kingdom Metazoa; phylum Chordata; class Actinopteri; order Siluriformes; family Clariidae; genus Clarias; species Clarias gariepinus. The sequence continues at coordinate 16,129,978 of NC_071102.1, forward strand.
TTATCTTTCAGGAAAAATGTCAGAATGCGGTTCTTTAACTTAATTAAATTTCCTTGGCTCTTCTTACATCTCTCACCCCTTTGCATCCCTGCTTTAGCCAGTGCCAGGAGTTTATGTCAAACACAAAGCTGCAGCTGTCACTAAGAGTGTGATGTTACATAAACAGTGACCCTATAGGCAAAGACACACAGACTTGTAGTGTTTGATTGTCACTTGCACTTACATCCTACAGTACTTCTGATTTCTTAATGTTAGAGTTATTGAGTTTTTGGTTTTCTATATGAGAAGTATTTTTTGGGGGCAGATTAATTAAAACATTCAACAGCTGAATAAAAAAAGGGAAATAAAACTATCTGTAATGTTCATGTTGAATGAGATCTGGGGCGTTTTTTTTCTTCTTCCCTTCACCTTCATCTCTGCCCGCTGTCCTTGTACTGAAAGTTCTGCCAGTGCATTTATGCTTACTGATTGAGCTTTCATTAATTATATACTATTTACAAGGCATAGTTTCAACAAAATTAAATAAAAAAATATATCTTTAAACCCTGTAAGCATTTACAGCTTACAACTAGAAGCTTCGAGTGTATTTGCTTTATACGCCAGAGTAGAAACATAGACAGAGGTATGTAGGAGAGCAAGATAAAGAAATTTCTTTTCTATTAATTATTCCGCTTACATATTATTATTATTATTATTATTATGATCGATAGTATATTTATTGCATTTTGTATGTAGTTATTTATTTGTATTTATATACTCAGCAAAAAAAGAAACGTAGTCAGATACTGAGTCAGCTTAGTAGTCAGATGAGCCAAATCTTACTCCCCAGGACTGAGGTGGCTTAGATGTGACAACGTCCCTTTTTCAGGACTAGTATTTAACAATAATGTTGTAAAAATCCAAATAACTTTACAGATCTTCATTGTAAAGAGTTTAAGCAATGTTTTCCTTCATGTTTAATTAACCATAATCAATTAATTAACATGCACCTGTGGAATGGTCGTTAAGACCTTAATAGCTTACAGAAAGTGGGCCTTTAAGGTCACAGTTCTAAAAACGCAGGACACTAAAGAGACTTGTCTACCGACTGTGAAAAACACCCAAAGAAAGATGCCCAGGGTCCCTGCTCATCTGCGTGAACGTGCATTAGGCATGCTATAAATTTGTTTATAATACACCGCGGCCAAGTGCACCGCGTTCCCGCCGATTAGGCGCGTGGTCCATTGCCTAGCAACACTAAACGAAACGAGGCATAATCGTGGTGTTTGCTTCGGTTATGACATAGCATTGTTTATTATCTGCTGTGGTAGATCTGATTTATTCAAATTTAATATTGTTTTAGCGATAATTTTGACGGAAGTGAGTTCAGAACTAAATCGCTGTTTCGAGACGTTCATTTTGTTATAGTACGAAGCCCCTAGATGGACAAAGGAGAAGAAAAAAACTGCAGAAAAAAGTCATGCCAAAAACTTTGGGTTATAATGCAAAACATGTCTTGTTTTTTTCTGCCGTTTTTTCCCTCTTCCTTTGTCCCCTTAGAGACTCTGTAGTAGATTTTCTCAGTTGAATATGAAAAAAGATACCGCTGATTATCAACGCGGGAATGAATGGCACATTGTCCAAGTGCAAGTTGATCTGGGAGCTAAACTATTTGCTTTGGGTGAAAGCGCCATCTAGCGATCATTGTGTTTCAGCAGCAGCTTCCCATTCAAAACAATAGGCGGTCAAATGACCGCTGAACCGCGTTATAAGTAGGTGACACTGGCGCGGCGCTTCTAGTGTTAAAGCTTTTTGTGTACTAGTACAAAAGAAGTTCAAAGAAAAATAATTAAAAACATTATATTTTAAAATTTAAATCTTAAATTGCAACTGCTGCTATGATGCTTGTATAACATCAGAGCAGCATTACACAAAAAGTTCTTAAATCCTTACATTATTGAGGAAACGTTAAACGTTAAAAAAAACATGTGAATTAATTTGTTTCCATCTATTCAACTGTATTTCATGCCATTTTTTAAGATTTGTTTGACAATGACAAGGGAAAAGCCAGATGTATGTACAAGTACACATTAAAAAACCCAGTTCTTTTCTGTATATGTAGAAAAAAAATGCAGTGGAATGCAAGAACGTGCAAATGCACTCACCCTCCATGCAACATCAGCAGTGAATCTCACATGAGTACAGCCAACACTTCAGCAGATTTTTTCCCAAAGGTTTTTCTCCTTTACATTTTAGGAGAAGACTAGGTTTACAGTTGCCATGCCATCTCTCCTGCTAGATATAACACACACACACAGCACAGAAGCACGTTAATACAATTATTATATTGTCTTCCATAAATCGTATTTCTCCTACACACCAGAATCTTATAAGTGTAAAAGCATTTATTACTCTTTACAAAAAACAAAAAAAAACAAAGACAGAACTTTGGTTAATAGGGGTACACAAAGAGGAGTAAATGGCACTGTAGGAAAAAATTCTGCTTTGGAATATTATTCACTTATCCCTCCTCTGACATGATACACCGTTATCCATGGGCAGGTTTAGCAGTGGAACACAGAATAATTAGCAGTAGCTGGGGGCTTGAGGGATTTCATTTGCACAGATGTCCATCTGCTTTACTGTGTCTCTTTTAATCTTCACATCTTGTTGCATTTGTGCCTGATCTTTTTAAAAAATGTTACTTAGACAAATCTAGGCTGTTTTTGTCATCCCTGTGTAGCTGACTCATGGCTCAAATTAAGCATTAAAAAAATAAATAATAAAAAATAAAGATTCAATGCAGATTATCCCTGGAATCAAAGCTATCTAGTGCCTTCTGCATGGTAAGTAATAATCTATTGAGCAATGGATAGCTGAGGTAGTTCTGTTAGAAGTAATAGAATGGATCAGATGCATCGATCTGTATCCATTTGTTTTCTTGTACCATCGTTTCATTCGGTCAATACAAGTGTCAGTTAATCTTGATGTGTATGTGTGTCTCCACCTCCCTAATTACTATGTACGTGAAAGTGTACAGCTCTTAAATGTCATCTATAACCCATGATAATTTATATATATATATATATATATATATATATATATATATATATATATATATATATATATATATATATTTACTTTACCTGGCTGGTCCTTTTTCTGTTTCTAATTATTCTCCCCTTTTGAAGTAATCACATGAGAAAACATTAGTCCTGGCAAGTCATTTTCTGCAGGCTTGCACCATGATTCCATAACATGTGAAAACAAAGGCCTCAATCAATCTTCGATGCTGTTGACTTTCAGGGCTGTCTCTAAGCATTAAATTCTGTTACTTCTCTTTTGTGTTTATTCTACCATTACCCTATTTTGTTCCACTATTTTTTTCTTTTAGTTTTCTTAAAAGTTAATGCAACATTGGCCAGGTTCGTCTCTCTCCCATCATTGCTATTTATTCTTGAACGGCTGAACAAACACAGTACATTTCTGCAGGCATTTGTAAAGCTGCCGACAGCCCACATTGCCAGGCAAACGGAATGATATCATTTTCATATTGATGTTATGAGAATGTCAGAGGTGGACTCTGCTTGTCTTGTCTAGAAAACAAGCTGTACATATCACTGAACACTGAAGCTTTACTGTGAGTACAAAATTATCTGGGCTGCAGCATCATAACTTTGACAAATTACATAATTTATATATGTTGAATTTCCTTAGTATGATCATGTATACCTTTCTACAGAATGCTTTCTGTCCTTATCCAAATAGGATGAAAAGCACACGGGGCACCAGCACAGACCGTTATTGAAGCCTGGCACAAAAACTCCATAATATTGATGAGAGATTACTGATGTGTTGGAGACTAGGGCCCAGTGGTTAGTGGGGCAGTGTTGCTGCCAAGTAATTGTCTGATAAGGAAAGCATCCAGATTGTTTTTGCCAGGGATTCAGCATTGCTCTCAGGGGCCAACCATTCCACTCCCCTTCATTTCACCAATTACTGAAACCACCTACATAGCTGAAAGACCAGGAGCAGCCCACGCTAGTCAGGATGAGAACAACATGTAGCTCAATCAAGGTAGCAGGAACCACTGGTCTAAGAGAGCATATATGGAAAATGGGTGACCCAACTGTATTGTGCTTTAATTGATAGCTGTATAGTAGTTTCTTTAGCTGGTGGATCCTGTACACTTGACTATATAAAGTTTGCAACATAAGAAGTAGTTCATGGCATTCTAAAAATTGTTTTACACACAGTAATTTGTTTAACAGTATAACAGCATAAGGGTTTGAAAACTTGTGTTCACTGAATTTTTGAAAATGATGCCTCATGCTCACACAACTTGGTTATTCAATACCTGGTCATTACTGAACCTGTCATACAGTTGGCTTCATTTTACTGCCACATAACATTGTTAGGCTTAGACCTACTGTAAGCAGCTGAAGCAACCCCAAATTATAATGCTGCCCTTACAGGCTTGTACAGTGTTGGCATGGTGGTACCCTTCTTACCCTGACGCACCAATCGGTCTGGTATATCGGTCTGGTTTATATCTCTTCAGACCACATGACCTTTTGAGTACCATGTGAGTTGTTTACATTAAATTCCAAGAATTGTAATGTAACCTATTGAGCTTTCCAGCCAGGCAGTGTATTTAAAAGTTTTGACTAGTTTCCTCGCAAATTAAAGTGCCTATGGTTTTGTTATTTAGAACTGTTATAGTGGAAAAACATACCGTTCACATCACAGGAATTCACATCACAGGAATTTAAATTCAATATCCTAGGGAAGGATGGTATCTGATAAAATAGATTTTTAACACAGCACGCATAAAAGTCTGCACAAGGTTTAATTTAAATATTATTAAAGTGCAGGTATTTAATAATTACACATGAAACAGTTAATAAGCAGTAACATTCTGGCCAAACTTTCAGTGGTGTGCAGGGTTGCAGGTCTTAGTAAAATTTTCCCTCAACTAAATTTAAATAATAAAAAAAAAGACCTATTTTTTTTCTTAGTATTTTAACATGAAGTTGTAACTGAACTAATCTATTCCAAGTGGCATAAAAACTAACGTGAATCTTAAGAGGACACATCTACACCGAGTAGTCTTATATCTGCACGGCTGGGATTTAGCTGGGAAATTATATCTTAAAGCCACAGAAAGAAAGAGAGAGAGAGAGAGAGAGAGAGAGAGAGTGTGTGTGTGTGTGTGTGTGTGTGTGCACATGCATTTTCATTTATGTGATGTACACAATTATTTAAAAAGTCACAGACACCCACAGTTTTATAATTAAATGGTTATAAGAAAATATGTTGCCATTATTATGTTGACTACTGGTTTCCTTTTTTTTTTCAGATTAAAATGTATCAAGGCATGATCAAAGTGAAAATTGCTAAGAACTTTAAGAGCCCAAATGTTGGCCAGTATGAGTCCCAGAGATAAATAATTAGGGATCTTGAAATCCCATTTTCGACCATTTAAGAAAAATGTGGTTCTATTTATATCAAAAGGTAAAACGGGCTGAATCGCAGCGTAGTTAACCTCAGACTTCTGGATTTGGGGGGGCTACAGTACTTACAGACTTAGATACTTGTGTACATTGATGTACAATGGAGAGTCAAAAATGATGCGCACTCTGGTTATATTAAAACTTCTGTTGTATCAGCACTTTCCATTCAAGGCTACTGTTTCCCCAGTCCCTGCTGTGCAGGTGTGAACGTGCTAAATCAGTTCGTTTGTAACTCTGGTGTGAGAAAATATGAAAAATGGATGCCTCACAGTACAGAAGTTATAAGAAGAATACTCTCATAAAGGTGAAATAGTTATTGAAGAGCTTAACCAGTAATATGCTAGAGTGGTAATATGCTAGCATATCAACTCATGAAGAACATTGAACTTAGAAATGTTATCTTTAAACTCATGTAGACCCTTCGGATTTAAAATAAACAGGAAGACAAACGTTTAGTGGAGGACAAGCATAGTGGGCTTAATTATTTAGATGGTTTTTTATTTGCAGGCGGCACAGATGATGAGTGAGTGAGTTTTTTGATTTCCTTAGTCATGTGGGGCTGCAGGCTTGCTGTTTGGGCGTCTTGTGTTTTGGATTTGTTTTTAAGGACTCTTATTTTGATAATTGGCATCATGCTAATGCTCATTTGCTAGCATTCTATTGTGTTGTATTTGTTTAAAAATACTTTAATAAACAAGCCTGCAAATGCATCCTGTCTCCAGTGTGATGCAGTCATAATAAAGTGCATGTTGGCCATTATGTCTTGATTTGAATGGCTGACAATATTTTTTAATGATTACGGGGAGACAGATAAGGGTATGTATATGGCTGTAAAGAAATAATCCAAAAGATGGTCGTATTATTAATCTTTATTTTGTTCTAAACAAATACTATAGAGCACTTTCATGCCAACTACTGAAAGAGTTCTTGCTTCAACAACGTAACATGCTGGCCATGTCCAATGGTCAGCTCCTTATCTCCCTCATATCCCTAAGTTGGATGATCAAAGATAAAATGAATAATTGGACGTTATCACATTTGTTTGGCATAGTCAAGTTAAACGAGAATGAGTACAGGATATAGGACCATTCGTGAATTACGGGTGGAAAGAACTTAGGTAGGTACAGTTTTGGCTTTAACAGAAGGTTGAAAATCATCTGAGACTAACTATGTAACTAAAACACCTGAGTTTTTGAACTTTCAATTGTCACGCTGAAAGATATAACTTAGAATGAACAATAAGTCCGCATACCACTGTGCAGAAGAGGAAATCTTTAGGAAGGAGCATCCATTTACATAAACACTGGGGAGTATGAGGACAAATGTCTGGAAACATATAGTTACATATTTTAGTTTGTGCAAGGTTATTTACTTATACTCTCACCTAAAGGATTATTAGGAACACCATACTAATATGGTGTTTGACCCCCTGTCGCCTTCAGAACTGCCCTAATTCTACATGGCATTGATTCAACAAGGTGCTGAAAGCATTATTCAGAAATGTTGGCCCATATTGATAGGATATCATCTTGCAGTTGATGGAGATTTGTGGGATGCACATCCAGGGCACAAAGCTCCCATTCCACCACATCCCAAAGATTTTTTTCCTTTTTGTAGTGGAGGTGAGTGGTACCCGGTGGGGTCTTCTGCTGTTGTAGCCCAAAAGTCAGCTTAAATCAGTCGGCCCATTCTCCTCTGACCTCTAGCATCAACAAGGCATCTTCGCCCACAGGACTGCCGCATATTGGATGTTTTTCCCTTTTCACACCATTCTTTGTAAACCCTAGAAATGGTTGTGCGTGAAAATCGCAGTAACTGAGCAGATTGTAAAATACTTAGACCGGCTCGTCTGGCACCAACAACCATGCCACGCTCAAAATTGCTTAAATCACCTTTCTTCTCCATTCTGACATTCAGTTTGGAGTTCAGGAGATTGTCTTGACCAGGACCACACCCCTAAATGTATTGAAGCAACTGCTATGTGATTGGTTGATTAGATAATTGCATTAATGAGAAATTACTAATTCTACTAATTCTTTAGGTGAGTGTACATACAGTACATACAGTACACACATACTATGTACACATATACATACACGCATATATTCACATGATAGATATTATGTAAATATATGCATGTATGTATGTGTGTACATAATAAGTGCATAGGGGAATCTTGGATTATGAGCATAATCTGTTCTGGAAGCGGGCTCAGAACCAGTTCTGGTTTTGGTCGTAAACCAAAACCGAATTTTTCAATACACAGTACACATGCATACTGTAAATATTAGCATTTATATTAAGTACATTAGTGTAATGTTCTACGTCAGTAAAGAGTCACATGACTGAATAAATGTATGCTTCAGTGCTATTGGTTTAGATATCAGGCAGTTGGATTTAAGCATGCGTGGTCCAGGGTTTCAGACATGCTAATGTTAAGTTAAAATGTGCTCATGTTTTGTGCTTATGTAACTGTAAGTAAAATGTATTTGTTAGACAAGTATTTGCGCCTCCTGAGCCTTTATCTGCACCTCACTAAAGGAGTGAAACACAACAATTAACAATTTTTTTTTTTTTTTTCAGTTTTGTTTCGGTCTGTTTGTTTAGTCATTGTTCAGCATTTATGTTTTTTTCAGCTTCTGTCCATTTTTAATTCTTGAGTGTCAGTGGGTTTTTGTTTTTTTCTTTCCCGCTGCTTTTGCAGTAGCGTTTTTACTAAACCTTTTTTCGTAAGGTATCTGTAGTTGGTTAAGTTTTTTGCTTGTTCCTGTTGTTTCTCTCGCTCTCTCTCTATCTCGCTCTTACTTTAAACTTTGTTTATATAAAACATATACAAATAGGGAAAAAATGGTGAATAAAAACAAAAAAATCTTTCAAAATTTGGCAAATCCACATGTTCTCCTTACATCCACTATATAATTAACAAATAAATTATTTGATATGAGCATTGAAACACGACACTAATGTTTAATTGTAGCATATAAGTAGACTGATATGTTTCCAGTCATTTGTCTGCATACTCTCCAGTGTTTATATAAAAGGCTGCTTCTTCTTAAAGTTTTCCTCTCCTGCACAGCAGTATGCACGTTTATTGTTTATTTAATAATATGTTTTAAATATCTCAAACATTAACATTTACCAAATGATAAATCCAAATCTCTTGAATGTCAAACTCCTTTGAGCAGCAATAATATCGTGAGCCCTGTCTGCTCTTATAGTGATAACCGTGTCTCCTTTTCAAATTGGCTCGGGCAATTGGCTAGCACATGCTTTTTCAAAAAGTCTTTCTTGTCTTTTTAACATGCCCAGAGTGAATGAGTATCATGTCACCTGTAAGGTGTGCTGTTAAACTGAAGTAGTTACGTTCACTTGCTGATGTACAGTGATCCTTAGTAAGTGAAATACAAGTAGCTTTTGCCAACTGCCTCACTTTCACAGCCTTTTCAGTGTCTTACATTTATTGTATTCTTGTAAAAAGATTTCCTATTGAAGGTAGATCTAGCACACAAGTTTGGTTTTGTGCTCAAAACGTGTGTGCTCAATATATAGTAGACATTTTAATGTGGACACAATGCCCAACGTATTCTCCACCAATATATGTAGAGTTTACATAATAATGCCAACGAATGACTGTCGCATTCTTCACCATTAATATGTAGTGTTAAGTTCTGGCTCAGAGGTGTATCGAATCTTTAACGATTCGGGTTAATTTGATTAACTGAATCAAAATTTATAATGTACACTTTATTGACAACCCGTCCAGCATTTAGCACAATTTAGTTTCTCTTACCAGTTCAGGTTATCACGTGGCCAACGATGATAACACAAGTATTCTAGTATTTAGCTATTATGAGAAATGTAACTTAAGATCTTGGCAAATGTTTAGACTTTAAATTACATGACCAAGACAACAGTTCTTTATAAAGAAACAGGAATCTAATTTACTAATCTACGACCCATGAAACTAGGCTACTCAAACACATAAACATACACACACATACATACATAATGTATTTACAAATAGTTTGTCAGGTGAAAATTCATAAATTCTTCCAGTATTGTTTACTAGATCAAAGAAAGTCACAGAAGCAGAGATTTTGTTTTCATCTCGTGGTTCGGCTTCAGCAAAGGGAATCAGGCGTTGCTGATTAGTTGTTGCGCTGTTGCAGGAAAGCCCTTCTGTGAGACGTTGGTTGTCTGGTTACCGATGGCTGCGCTCTGGAACTTCTCCTGAGGGTTTCTTTGTTGGGGAACTTTGGAGTTCTGGCACGAAGTCTTGTTGAGAGTCCTTGAAGAGCAGATGACGCCAGCAGTAGCAGCAGTAGCGAGGCAGAGGTTGCAAGTTGTAGTAGTGAATGCTGTAGACAATTCTGCTTGAGCATGCTGGTTTTGACCTCTCGAAGTCAGTCCATCCCATGCGAGGCTTAGCCACACCTCACATGGTTCCCCCCTTTGTGCATACATTAGCCTGGTGTTTCAGCTGTCACGTCGGCTTATCCTGTTCGAGTTTTAATATCTTTTATACAGTAATTTTGCATGAGCTCTGTTCATGGTACCAATTTTCTGTGTTCACCAACGTTCTTTGAATAAAGCCAGCCATGATGCTGGTGGAGGAAAATGTTTTTTGACTCGCTCTCCAAAACACCCCAAAGTGGCTCAAAAATATTTAAATCTGGTGCAGGCCATGGGAGATGTTCAACTTTACTTTCATGTTCATCAAACCACTTTGTCACCAGTCTTGCTGTGTGTATTGGTGCATTATCATCCTGATACACGGCATAGCCTTCAGAATACAATGTTTGAACCATTGGGTTCAAATGGTCCTCCAGAATGGTTCGGTAGTCCTTGGCAGCCCATCTAGGACAAATATTGGGCCTGCTGAATGCCATGATATTGCAGCCCAAACCATTAATTATTCGCCGCCATGCTTCACTCTGGTCATGCAACAGTCTGAGTGGTACAGTTCTTTGGGACTCTTTGGAGAACAATGCATATTTTATATTGTCCTGAACCCAAGATTTTTGCTACTGGCACCATTGAAACTGATGGCATTGGCTCAAGTGATCAAAGGTTTGGCTATAGCAGCCCAGCCATGTACATTGACCCTGTGGAGCTCCCAAAAACATATTTGGTGGAAACAGGAGAGTTGAGGTGCACATTTAATTCTGTAGTGAGTCGGGCAGCTGTGGTTTTATGTTTTTTGGATAGCACCCGGACATCCCTTTCAGAAAACTTCCTACTGTGTCCACAGTTACTCCTGTTGAATGTGCTTTGTCCTTCTTGGTGGTATGCTGACATTACCCCTGGATACCGTGGCTCTTGATACATCACAAAGACTTGCTATCTTGGTCACAGATGCGCCAGCCGCGCTCTGGACATCCTACTACGAGGGGCTGGCGTCATGTATTAAGGATGAACTTGCCGGACGAGAGCTTCCCGCCATGATAGAGGGATTAATCCAGCTAACCCTCCGCATTGATCAGTGCCTTCTCTCTCGTCCAAAGCCAGCCCCGAGGACCCTGCCGCCTGCTCCCACCTACCACTACTCTGCACCTCAACCATCAACCACCTTCACCGCTGCCACCACTGGACATGTCAGATATCCACCTCCTGCCGTGGTTGACACCGGAGGCGGGAAACCCATGCAATTAGGACGCGCCTTCCTAACCTTGGCCAAGCGTGAACCAACTATCCTATCCAACTCTCCACCACGCTCAACAACACCAAAACTCGTCTTAGGTTCAGGTATTCCTTCAATTTGACCACAGATGGGTCAGAAGTACCGCTTCATCGATTCCGGTGCCGCAGGTAACTTCATTGACTCTAATTATGCCAAAAGATTGGGGGTCAAAATCAAGGTGTTATCCTAGCCTGTTTGTATCACCTCTGTAGACGGTCGCCCCCTTTCATCTAGCCCTATTACAACTTAGACTCAACCAATCACCCTCATCATCGATCAACATCAGGAACCTATTCAATTTCATCTAACCGCCATCTCATTACCACTTATAATCCTTGGACACCCATGGCTTCTAAAACATGACCCTCTGATTTTGTGGACCCAAAATCGGATTCTACAGTGGGGGCCAGCTTGCAACGAACTTTGCCCATCGGCATCGGCTGGGACGTGCTCTAGGGAGTCCGAGGCGCCTGATGTCGACACCAACGCCATTCCCCCGGCCTATCGAGACCTGGCTGAGGTGTTTTGTAAGAGAAGTGCCACCCATCTCCCGCCTTCAGCCAGACTCAACCCCTCCCCATGGCCATCTCTACACTCTCGCGCCCATGTATCCAAGTATCGACTATCGGGGGCTAAACAACATCACCATCAAGGACCAACACCCACTGCCTCTTACCAACTCTGCCCTGGACTTTGTCATCTTGCCCCAGGGTGTGGCCATGGACCCGCAGAAAGTAAAAGCTGCGCGTCATTGGCCCCTACCCAAGACCCTCAAGCAGCTTCGACGGTTCCTTGGGTTTGCGAATTTCTATCGTCACTTTATCCGGGGCTACAGTACAGTTGCAGCACCCCTAACCGCTCTGACCCGCATAACAACTTCTCATTTCACCCTCAACCCTACCACCGTCTCCGCCCTCAAAGAATTGTCATCGATTCACCACTGCCCCAATCCTTTTCCGTCCAGATGCCAACAAACCATTCGTTGTGGAGGTGGATGCTTCGGATGTGGGTGCCGGAGCCGTCCTCTCCCAGTGAGGTCCAGACCAGAAGCTACACCCCTGTGGCTTCTTCTCCCAAAAAATGTATGCCACTCAACAGCGATACGGGGTAGGGAACCGTAAACTGTTGTCCATAAAGTGGGCATTGAAGGAATGGCGACACTGGCTCCAGGGCGCCAGCGAGCCTTGCATTATCTGGACCGATTACCAAAATCTGATCAACATTCAAAACATTGAACAACTCAACCCGAGACAGGTTATCCTGGTTATCCTGCCTAACGCGTGGTTATCCTGTCTATTCACTTTTTTCCGCATTTGGGTTTACCATCCACGCTATAAAGGACTAATCGCTAAAGCTATGTATTCTGGTCACCTCAGGTTAGTTCACTGACAGGAATGTGCAATTAATAAAGATTGGCCACCTCCAACACTAAATTTCTCAGTGTTCAGTTTCATGGTCCAACCCCCTTTATACAGTATACAGTATATATATATATATATATATATATATATATATATTTTTTTTTTTTTTTTTTTTTTTTTTTTTTTTCAACATAATCCCTATGAGCTATACCATGTCACATCTTCCCAGAGTGGTTTGTCCTCTTATGGCTTCTGTTCTGTTTTTTTTTTCTTTCTTTTTCTTACTAGTGGTTAGGGAGGTGTCTTTGAATAAATTCAATTGTAGCTGTTATTGCATTCAGCCGTACTGTAAAGCTGCTGATGCCAGCATATGACAGACTCTGGGCCAGAGAAAAACTATCAAAAGAGATTTGTGAAGATTTACAGCAATTCTATACATTGTTATTGTTGTTTAAAACAAAAGTCTAGTTTCCATTAACAATCTTATAAAAAAGCAAAACAAAAGAAACAGCATAGGTAAAACCATTTTGTGACCTGTTTAAATGTGAAACTTTAAATTACAGGTTATAGCAAGTCTGAACTGTCTTCTTCTTTTTTTTTTTTAATTATTATTATTTATTTTTTTTACAGAAATTCCACATACTGCATGAAAGTGTCCATGTCGCTAACTGTGTCTGAAAATGACACAGACCTGTGCTATAATTCTAAAATGAAGTATTTGGAGAAGGCTGAATTGAGCAAAGGGAAAGACATCCTCTGTCCTGACATAGATGACTACATCCAGCCTGGCAAGGACCCAGAGATCGTATGGTATAAGGTAAAAGTTTCATTTGACATTGTGAATCAAATTGAAATTTGCAATTAAAAAATAAGCTAAATATGCCAACATGTAATTTCTCCTATAGAAGAAAGACTCTCTTATCTTACACAGCTGGACTGTTCTTTCTACTTCTATTAAATGTCACACAAAATGTTTAAGTTTGAAGTGCATATTTATCTAGCACTGCCATCTGAAAGTGAGAGAAAATTCTGAGTTACATAATTTTCTGCTATCTCTATGTAATGGTAACATCATTTCATTAAGATAAAAAAATAAAAAAATAAAAAAATAATAAAAGTGGTTGACATGTACTACAGGCATCCATTTCCCAGGACAGCACTCAAAACTGAAACCAGATCTGTTGTCAAACCTGTGTCACTTCTGAAGCTTTACTTTATTCATTGTACTACAGTCAATCAAAGACCCCTCATTTGTGAACATGTCATCTAAGAGAAAGTTGTATGCAGAGCTATCAGGAATGGCATTTTTACACCATCACTGTGATTCTCTGTCTTTTTCCCCTCATCTAAAAGGAGTGTAAACCGAAAATGTGGCGACAAAGCATCGTCAGAAGGAAAGATAAGCTTTCAATTTATGAAGTGAAAGAAGATGACATTGGAAATTACACTTGTGAATTAACATTTGGAAACTTTCTGGTTCGAAGAACCACTGAACTGTCAGTCACAGGTAAGGCATGCTTAATATATATTTGTTCATCAAGCTTGTGGGATGGTAAAAAAAAAAAGAGCTATTACAGTATAATTATTATGTTATTATTGTGATTAATGTGCATGACCTGTCCTTTCAATGAGTTCAAATCTCAGGACCTTAACCCTTAGGAGTCTGAGGGTGTTTTGGAGCTCTGAAGAGATTCTGACGTGTCCTGACATTTGTGTATTTTTCAGTTACTTATAAACATACAAATGTCTAAAGTCTGATATCATTTTATTCAGCACAAACTGGGCAACAATAATATATGAGCAGCATGTATGTACAAGTTTGTATATTGGAGAAAAAAAATGTTATGCATGATTTTTGAAAACAACAAAAAAACAACTTACTGAAATTCATGACATTTGTGCACAAGACTTTTGTGACCTGGATCTTATAATGTAGAGGTTTTACTTCAAAATCATGTGACAATCACCTTTCTTACTCATTTACAGAAAACAATACATTCATTTAAATTTTCTAAGGCCTCGTATGTAGATTACCCCGGGATTGTTTTCTGTGTGAATGGCGTGTGGGCGTGTCCTGCCGCGGGTCATTAGCAGATAATGAAGTGCGACAGAAATTCTGTGCCTCTCCTTGGTTTTATACGGATTACATAAACTGAGAATATTTGTTTTCAATGTGAATTGCATCATTTAAAAGTAGACCGTTTAAGCGTTCTATAGATATATTTCTCATGTCTGTCTGTGCAGTATTCGCGGAGTGCGAAAAATGCACTTTTTCCGCCAGCGGCAAGTCAGACTCCTAAGGGTTAAAACTAACCATTGTGGTGCAATGTTCAGAAATAAAAGGACCTCTGTGACTTTAAGGAAAAAAAAGCAAGGATATTATTAGACACAAAGTCATTACAGTGGAACCTTGGATTAAAAGCATAACTCATTCCCGGAAGCGGGCAAAAAAAGAAACAATAGAACTCAAATTATTCGTTCCACAGCCCCCAAAAATAAAAACATAAAAATTATTAATACAAAATATTAAGTAAAAATAAAACAAATTAACATGCACTTTACCTTTAAAAAAAGTAAAAATAAATCCTGACAGATAAGTGTTTTTGTTTATGCGCGCAGGCGCTCTCTGTGTGTGTGTGTGTGTGTGTGTGTGTGTGTGTCTGAAATTTAAATAAGAATGGTGTAAGGTTTACTGTGTAAGATGAGAAGGGGGGGCTGATTCCTTATTTTACTTCACACACATACATACACACATTAATGGAAAGACTGTTTTGTCAGGAAAATTAGCAAGGAACATCACTAATGACACTTGTGTGAGTGCATACTAACGGAATCACTGCTGTAAAGTAAAACAAACAAACAAACAAATCATGACAGAGCAGTGTTTCTGTGTACAGCAGAACGTGTGTTTGTTTTGTGTGTGTCTGAAGCCGAGAGAGGGTGTAGGTGGGAGGTATAAAGGCGAGATAGAGATAGAGAGAGAGAGAGAGAGAGAGAGAGATGGGGCACAGTGTCAAATTACACATGTGCACACACACATAACGACAAAGGGGAAGACAATGGATCTTTAATCTCTCTAATGAGACTTTTTTTTGCTTTACATGCACACACACACATGTGTTATAAAAAACAGTTCATGTGCACTGTACACACGCGCTAACAAACACAAAATAAAATGTTTTACACACCATTAACTGCTGAAGTGTGTTTGGCTGTATTGTGACTAAAGATCTGTGATTTAATCATTTATGCAATTGAAGCAGTGGTGTAGCAAATGGTCAAAAATTGACTAATTCCGTAAAAACATGCTGTAGCTTTTGCAGAAAATAGAAACTCCTTCAACAAATACTAGGATTTGATGAGAGTATTGCTTCATCTTTTTTTTTAATGGGAGTTTATGGGATTGGTGCATTACTGCCACCAACTTGACTGGAATAAATATGAAAGGCTAGATAAAAAGTTTATCAATTTGTATGAAACATGACATTTAAACAAACAACAAAAAGCTACACAGCCTTTTAATGTTTATTTTAATTTTACTATTTACTTTTATTAGGTTTTACAATTAATCACAAAAAATTAAATCGATATATAGAGCAGTGCAAGTATCTAATCACAAAAGGCTGTCGTTTATTACAGGTGCACATAGTGAGGAATTTATGAAGAGTTTGTTTGTTACATTTTTAATCCATTTTTTTAAGGGAATAAATATTGGCAAACCCCCTTTTAATAAAATCATTTGTGCTGTTATTTGTTGTTAGTCTAGACAAATCCTATTTATTACCAGATAGTACATTTAATACTGTAGCTACAGTATATATCGCAGTATAAATCACCACAAAAAAAGGGGCGTGTTTGGCGTGTTTTGAGTTAAAAAAAAAAGAAATTTTCTATTATTCATTTATACAATTCCCCTACAATTTAAGGAAAAAAAGTGTCTAAACTGCTGATTGTCTACTCTCCATAGGAGCCCCTAAATGTTATATCATCACTGGTACTACATGGATGAAATTCTTTTTTTCATGCTAAAATATTCATTTAAGAGGCTTTTGCACAATATTTTAGGCAATTTTTACTACATTTATTGTTTTCTTTTGTATTTAAATTTGTAGGTGTGCATGGTTAAGATTATTGCAGTCTCTGGAGTAGTTATTGTAGGCTTAATAGATATTATTAAAATATATATAAATATATTAATAGGCATATCTTTGAATAGTTTAGACTTTACAATACTGAGCTTTTTTTTACATGATCTCAAACACATGTACAGTTATAAGAAGTTCTTGTTATCTTCAAAGTAAAAGAGGCCTTTGGGCAGTAAGTAAAATGCAAGTGAAATGCTTTTTACAAATCCCAGCTTGTTCTGAAGCTGAGGTCAGCCATGATACAGGACTCATGGAGCAGAGCGCCCAACTTTTGGCAGCTTGTCAGCTGGTCATAATAAGTAGACCTATTATGTTCCTTTTTTTAAAAGCAGGTTTACATAGGTCTTGTCAAAATATGTCTGGTAATGTTTTATCTGAAATCCACGTCTAATCCTGCATTCTGGAAGGTATGTTTTTTTTTTTTCGTGGCACCGTGGAATAGTGGTTGGAACTGTGGCCTTGCACTTTTGTGGTTGGTGGTTTAAATTTCACCGTTGTGTGTGTGTGTGTGTGTGTGTGTGTGTGTGGAGTTTACATGTTCTCCCCGTGCTTGGTGGGTTTCCTCTCTGTACCCTGGTTTTCTCCTACAGTCCAAAGACAGCCAAATTAGGCTAAATGGTGTTTTCAATTTGGCTATAGTGAGTGAGAGATTGTGCGAACTAGTCTGTCCTGTGATGAATTTGCACCTATCTAAGGTGTATCCTGCCTAAATAGGCTCCAGGCCTCCAAGGACCTTCTACAGGATAAGCAGTATGGAGAAGTAGTAAGTGATTTTCTTTCTGCTTTTCTCATTTTTTAAACATGCTGTAATTGTCCTGCTCCTAAATGAGTGTTTTTTCCTAGCCAATCAAAAATGCAGAGACTGGAAACATGTGAAAATCAGGTACTCCTTTTTTAAACCACGGATGTTTGGGATTTCACCTATTTAGGCATTTGATTAAAAAGAAGCTGCAAGTCGTCATAAAGGAGGACCAAGGATGCCAGGAGATGCGAGTGCAGTTTTACAGCAGCTCAGATGTTAACAATCAAAGTACAGTACTTTCTTTAAGAAATTGTCTTAGTTACTAAGTATCGATACTGTATTCCAATCGGGGTGAGGATACCCGGTGCAAGTCACACCAATTAATATATCCACACAGCGACCTGTTTCTACTAAAATCCACCGGTTTTTATAGTGTATTTTATATGTGCACTATTTTGGTAAATTTTTTACTTTTCCTCTAAATTACTAGGTCAAAGAAAAAAGCATAGCCTCACAGTGTGCCTAAATTCAATGTGCTTATATGAAAGCATTGCCAGTGTGTGTTAATGGGAACACATCGGGAATTAAACTGTGCATTTGGTTTTTTTCAGACTTGTCTCGTAGCAATAAAGTTATCATTACTTTCATAACTAAATTTGTTTTTTAGTTTTTGAACTAAGTGTTTTAAAATTTAGCTGAAAAAAAGGATGTGACACTGCTCTGCACAATTCTGAGCCCTATACCCAGATAGCACAGGTACGTCGCGGAGACGTCTGCTAAAGACGTATCGTCTGGTAAACATGACATTCGTTTTTTAATAGTCGTATTTTGATCATCTGTAGATTGCCAGTTTGAGCTGTTAAATGATACATCGTCTTTACATGTATACGACGTCTATACGACGTTTCTTTATCATCCGAAATTTGCTGGTATGTGGACAGGAAATATATATATAAATAATCTGGAAATAGAGTGGAGAAACACCAAAGGAGAATCAACCAGAAGGTGGCGGTAGTACAACACTTTCAGATGCAAGCCGCCTTTAACTCCAAGGAAGAAGAAGAAGAACGTCTTGGGTTACTTTGCTGTAACCATGTCCCCTGAAAAGGCGGGAACGAGATGCTGCATGAAAACACTATGGGAACATATTTTCGTGTTGCTGGTTGTGAATCATGTGTGTATCAAACACGCCAAATTTGGCTTATATAACCTCGGGCAGGTGACGTCATCTGATGAGATGCACCTGTAGATTATAAATAGGAGTAAACCGGAAACATTCCTCAGATCGATTTTGTCTGAAGGGGGTCCGGTCACGTAGGCAGTGCGGCATTGGAGCGCATCATCTCGTTCCCGCATTTTCAGGAAACAGGGTTACAGCAAAGTAACCAGAGACATTCCCTTTCAAAGGCTACACTCAATGCTGCGTGAAAACGCTATAGAAACTAAAATACCAACGCTGCCGCACCCAAGGTTGTGCAGCGTGTGCGCACAAAGCCGAGAAGGCCTCAGAACTATCTCTGGGCGGCTGACTCAAGGACCCATGAGCCCGGAGTAGCCTGAACATCCAGGCTATAAAATCTAATAAATGTGTGCAGGGAGGACCAACCTGCCGCGTCACACACTTGCTGCAGGGAAATAACTCTTGCCAGCGCAATAGATGAGGTGATCCCCATGGTTGAATAAGCCCTAATTCCTAGAGGCGAAGTAAGCCCACGCGCCTCATAGGAGAGGGCGATAGCATCTCTCACCCAGTGTGACAGGTTCTGTGTAGTGGCGGCTGCCCCCCGGTTGCGGCCCCCATAGCATTTAAAAAGCTGCCCTGACTTACACCACTGGCTGGTGCAGTGGATGAGCATGTCTGAGCAAATCTGAGGGGCGCGTACTGGACACAGTAAATGAAGTCTCTCCTGCTCCGGAGCTGTAAAAGGCGGAGGACAGAAGGCTTCAAGAACAACAGGGTGCATGGTTGAGAATGGAACTTTTGGAAGATAGTTCTGGTGAGGATGCAAAAGGGCCCTGACTAGCCCAGGGGCAAAGTCTAGGCAGGATGGGATGACTGACAAGGCGTGCAGATCTCCAATCCTCTTCAGAGAGATAATGGCCATCAGAAAAAGGGGGTCTTAAGGGTCAGAAACCTGACAGGCGCTGACTCTAGTGGTTCGAAAGGGGTGTCAATTAGAATTCGAGCACGATAGATAAATCCCATGAAGGGACAGTGGCTCTAGTGGGTGGCCTCAACCGTTTAGCTTCACGAATGAAACAGGCAACTATAGGGTGCCTTCCCACAGTAACCCCATCAATCAGAACGTGGCAGGCTGAAATAGCGGTTAAGTACGTCCTGAGAGTACTAGGGCACAAGCCCGAGGACAACTTTTCCTGCAGAAACTCCAGCACTGAAACTATTCGCCAGTGGACTGAGTCTACCTGCTTTGTCATACACCAACTTTCAAATACATTCCATTTGAGGGCATAAGCTCTCCTAGTGGAGGGAGCCCTAGCACTTAGAATAGTGTCAATTACGCTGAAAGACCAGCTTAACTTTGGTCCCGTTCAGGGGCCAAACGTAAAGGTTCCAAAGCTCGGGCCGGGAATGAAATATTGTCCCCTGCGCCTAAGACAGAAGTCACCCATGATGAACCATCGAGGAGAGATATTAGGCTCGAGAACCATACCCTGGTCGGCCAACAGGGTGCTATCAAAAAGAGGCGCAAATGCTGTTGACGGACCCATGCCGGGACTCCCGGGAGCAGAGCTATCGGAGGAAATGCATAAAGGCGTAATTTGGGCCACATATGGGCCATGGCGTCCAAACCCAGGGGAGCTGGAAGAGTCAGATAGTAGTAAAGGAGACATTTGCTGTCTCTTGGGAGGCAAAGAGGTCCACCTCTGCTACCTGAAATATCTCCCAGATTTGACCGACTACTTCAGGGTGGGGTTTCCATTCCCCGTGTGTCAGAGCTTGACAACTGGATAGCATATCTGCTCCTACATTCATATGCCCTGAAATGTAAATCACCCTGAGGGACAGGAACTTGTCCTGTGGCCAAAGCAGAACCTGGTGCGCTAGCTTATTTAAGCGCCGCAAGTGCAGTCCGCCCTGGCGATTAATATCGCTATCTCAGTGGTTAAGGCATTGGATTACGGTTCGGAAGATCCCAGGTTTAAACCCCACAACCACCAAGTTGCCACTGTTGGGCCCTTGAGCAAGGCCCTTAACCCTCAACAGCACAGATGTGTAATGAGCTAAAAATATAAGTCGCTCTGGATAAGAGCATCTGCCAAATGCCCAAATGTAAATGGAAAAATGTAAATATATGAGACTACCATAGTGTTGTCCACCCGCACTAGGACATGGTAGCCTCTCAACTGCTGGAGGAAGTGCTTTAGGGCCAGAAATAGAGCCATCATTTCGAGGCAATTTTGAAAAAAAATGTAAGTCGCTCTGGATAAGGGCGTCTGCCAAATGCTTAGATGTAGAATGAATTCGACACGAGCAGGAGACAGCTGTGCCCGCCTTATGATTGAATCCCATGTGACACCCAAATATGTTGTCCCCTGAACAGGAAAGTTCGTGGTGTTGGGTCTCAATCCTAAGAAACAAAGATGAGCTAGGACGACATTCTGATGTCGAAACGCTAGCTACTGAGACTAGGCCAGCCAGTCGTGCGGGTGAGAAAGCTAGACCAAATGGGAGGACTTGATACTTGTAAGCTTTGCCCCCGAAAGCGAACCTCAGGAACCTCCTGTGTTGTGGCAATATTTTTATAAGAAAGTAAGCATCCTTCACATCGATTGTCACAAATCAATCGCTTGGTAGGATTTGAGAACAATCACTTTGACAGTCAAGATTTTGAAGCTGTATTTATTTATTTTATATAGAATTTCCCAAAATTCTATATAAATATAGCCTAGCCTCCCGAAACCTGGTGGCGACGGAATTAACAGCGTTGCCGAACAGGCTGGAAGGTTGGACAGGGGCATCAAGGAGAAATGCTCGATCCTTATCCTTGATGCTTGTCAAATTTATCCACAGGTGCCTCTCTGCGGACACCAGGGAAGCCATAGAACGGCAGATAGCATGGGCCGTCTGCTTGGTCGCGCAAAGGGACAAGTCAGTAGCCCGGCGTAATTCTGTGAGTGCTATCTCATTCACGGTGCCACTCGTGCTCAAATGCTTTAGCAGATCGGCCTGCTATGCCTGCAAGACCGCCATGGTGTGCAAAGAAGCACCAGTCTGACCTGCTGCTTGGAAAGGATGCAGGGATGCATCTCATTTTAAACTCCGCCATCATATCGGTGAGCTAAACACTTTTCTTTGCTTTTTAAATTGCTTTTGATTTGTTTGTAACACACATGCACAATGCGGTTTGAAGACAAAAGATCTGAGGAATGTTTCCGGTTTACTCCTATTTATAACCTGCAGGTGCGTCTCTTATATAAGCCAAAATTTGGCGTGTTTGATACACACATGCTTCACAAACATAAAAAGATGTTCCCATATCGTTTTTATGCAGCATCATGTGTAGCCTTTGAAAGGGAACAGTTTGTTGAGAAGACAAATGTTTGGCGGGCGTGTGGAAAAGGTAAAGGAATTAATTTCCATATTTCTAAATAGAAACGAAATACTGAACATAAATGTCACCTGCTGTTTAGCAATGTTTATTCACATTATTTTGGTTTAAGCCATTTCTTGTATTTTTAATCACACTTAAAATATTGACAGTTATATGCGCGTGCCTAATCTGCGGTTCGGTTCTGGTTTCGGTCTGTTCTCATGAGTTGTGAAGCGATAGGAACAAAGTATAAATATTGTTCATTTGCTAAATTAAGTATCATGAATTTTAATTGAATCTATCTCTATATTTTTTCACAGCAGTTTGTGACTGAAAAGTGTCGTGTCTGCATCTGACTTCAGGAGTTTCCTGACCAACCGTGTCTAACGGTCATATTTAAAAGTCATAACGTACAGTTAAAGTACAAAACGTTTCTGTTCGTGTTTAATTTTTTTTTCCTATAGTTAATACTTATTTCTGGTGTTTTATGTTTTATACATCTTTTCAAATTGAGACCTCATTTGTAAGTTGCTGCTGGTGTAAAAAGTGTTTTTATTAAATATAAAATAAAAAATCTCAGTTTTATCCCGTTTGTCTTATGCTTCCTTCCTTCACAGAATTCTGTTGACCATGGTTAATTATAATTAACCGAGGGGATTTAATTAAAATAATGGGAGGGGGGTGTTTTAATAAAACGACGTCTATCCGACATGAATCAGACCTTTGGCAGATGTATGAACATCTAATTAACATCATCTAAAGAGCGGATCAGGGTCGTTTTAATTAATTATCATAGACTAAATCAAGCAAACGCCCTCTGCCAGACATCTGCCAGATGAAAAAGATGACATCGCATAGACATTTCCGCGACGTGTGTGTGCTACCAGGGTATATGTTTTTATAAAAAAAAAAAAACAACAGTAAAACAAAAAATGGTTAAAATGAGTTTTAAAGGCTACCACATTGCACATTTTTCTTCCTGGAAACCAAAATCAGTGTCAGAAACAAAAGAGAAATCTGAAGGACATGTTTATGAAGAACCACGTGCACATTTAAAGAAGGAAAAAAGATGTTGTCTGCATGTACAGTATACAAACATTGCAGACCCATGTGACTCACGACAAATGATTAGAAATTACTCTTTTAAATATATAACCTTATGTGGCGTGCGCCTAAATCTCCTATTGCGAAGGGGCACCTGCTAATTGTAAAACTTTGCTGATGGATCTCAAGCTTCTCCCCGTGCTACAAAAGACAGCAGTGAGTGTAGTTTGGGGTCTGTTGGTCTGTGACTGTTTGTGGTGTCGCCCGGGCGTCAAACCCGTTGCACCTTATTGAAACAAACAAACAAACAAAAGTTTGAGTTATCAAGTTTACAGTAGGAAGTGAGATAATGAGTTCTAACTTTGATTATTATCTTCATCAGTCTGTAGTAAAAGTCAATTGCGGCATTAAGCTCAATAGTCAAAACATCATCTGAGTCAAAACATGATCCGTTTTTTCTCTCTTTCTCTCTCCACGAAGGGTTACATTCTTCATGCTGCCTAACCACCATGCAACAATAAACACAATATCAGCATTTAAAATGTCATGTAACTATAGCAGTGAATAATAACCATTTTCAACTTTTTGACAGTGTAATTAAAAAGGAGGGACAAAAGTAAAGATTACCTATCACAGAAGATATTTAAACCACAACTCAATTTTAATGTATTGATTTCTGTAATATATGCAGGTTACAGGTCAAACAAACTGACTCAAACATACTTTTTTTTTTTTTTTTTTTTATCACTGAATCGTTTTACTCATTACACCATTCCTCAGCCACATTATTTACACCTTTTTTTCTATTTTATAAGCCAGCAGATCTTATAGGGCCTCAAGAACATCCCATGTAAAAGTGTTTCAATCACTGCTGACTTAAAATGTGGGCCAGAGTTTTCCTTCTCGTTATATTTCAAATGAATCTGCCATTTACCAAGACAGGATGTAATTGCCTCAGGGTAATTTAAATAGCTTTCGTGGAGGTCACAAAATAAGAAATGTTTGACATGCACAGCGTGGGATTTTAGCAGTGTAAATTGTATTGCAGTCTGTCAGAACCTCAAACCTGAAATCACAGTAACATACAGTATGCTACACCCCCCAGGTGTCAAAGTACCCAGGCCAACTATCTCATTTTGTTCAAATTAAACGTACGTGTAAGAGAAAAAATATATAGTTGGTCTCACATTGTGTGCACAGTGCCTTTATGGACTAAAATGCTTCTTAAAAGTAGAAAGCATAGCTGAGGCTTGTGACACTCAAAAATTACCTTAGATTTTAATTTAAAATTGTGTAGCGATTTATGGAGATTGATGGAAAGCAATATGGTAGACCGAAGACATGTTTTTTGCTGCTGTAGAAAAAAAGAACGGTATAAATCTTGTCATCATTATAAAACATATATGGTAAACTAGCTCCAAAATATTATTAAATTATATGATAGATGCAAACATGATCATATGCCTCTTCAAGGGCTCAGAAAATGATGACATACCCTGGGGAGAAATTGAGTTCTCCAACCCTGTTATACTGTAAACCATACTTAACATTTGTAGAGTTAGAAAAAAGAGTTCCACATGAAAGAAAAAAAACATATTTATGCATTTGCTCTTATTCAGATATTCTTTTTAATCAAAAGAATCTTACTTCTTAGGTGAATTCTGCTTTTCCTAAAAGGAAGAAAAACAGACGTGTGAGTGTTTGGGGAAAGCCATATATAATAAAAATACATTGACCTTGTCAGGAATGGAGAGGGCTTTGAATACAAATATAGATTTTATTGACACATATGGCAAGGTGATCAGGGTACAAAAGGCAGCTGAACAGATAGGAGTAAAATCAGGAGTACAGGCTAAGAAATGTTATTAGTGATAAGCTCCACTTTAATGAACTGTGGGTTTTGTGACAGATCAGATCTTGTAGTTAATTTTTGGTTGGAGAATTTTTTACTTTTCATTTTTGATGAAACTTGCATATACAGTACTCTAATAATTACAAAAATGTGGTAATATGTGTTTTAACAAATATAATTTTAACTATACTATAGTTAAATAATATTTAGTAGTTTAAGATTATATTAAATCATAACTTTTATATTTAACAGGGTGTACCAGTATTCAAAAGTCACAGTTTGGTGCGTATCTCAGTCTTTTCTCAGTCAGTTCTGTGTGTTTTCGATACAATTAAGTGAAAAAGACAGGGTTTTGTTTTCATTTCTTATAAATGTACCTTATAAACACAAAAACCTGTTTAAACTTGTAAACAGTGGCAAACTGGCTACTATTTCCTAAACACATTAGATATGCAAAAAGGCACATTTCTTTAAAAAAAAAAAAAAACAGGTACAGTAGGTGTTGATACTGTACACACAAATAGAATAGTAAATGTTAAAAACACACTGTGTAAGGGTAAACCCCTAGAGGGCGCCAAAGCGCCCAAAGACTGTTTTGTTGATTTATGTTTGTAGTTTGTTTGTTTGGTTTAAGTGGGAACTGTATATCCCAGGTTGCACCTCGGCCATGTGACATAGGCATTCACCTGACCTGAGGAAGGTAATTAGGTTTATTATAAATAGCCTGACTGAAGCTCAGTCAGGCGTCTAGCTTTTGTTGTTGTAATTATGATTTATGTCGGTTGTGTTTTGTTAAGTGTTTCTAAGGAAAGAGCTATACTTTTGTTTTGGTGTATTGAGCTTAATAAAAGCCGTTATTGAACCGCCATCTCGCCTCTGCAGTTATGCCACATTCACCTAAACACACACGCCGATTGAGAAATCGTGACAGAAAGCTAGACCGTAAAAGTGGCATAGCAGAGGTCTCTCCCTAGATGTTTTTGGGGGGGGAGCTATTATCATCTCACCCGAGCTGGCGGAATGGCTGGACGGCAGCGAGGGGAAAGGAGAGAGAGAGCTGTGGCAGAGCTGGGAAGGCTGCAGGCTCGCCGAACCAGCGGACTTGCTGGAAGACAGCGAGGATCAGAGAGAGTTAAAGGCGCGGCAGAGCTGGGAAGGCTGCAGGCTCGCCATTTGACAGACGCCGTTTAAAGGTGAGGCAGCAGGGAGATACAAGGTCCCAAGCACCGACGAAGAGGCACGGGCCGAGGAGGTCTGGCATGTCGGTGGCGAGGGACAAACGGGAGACGTCTACACGTTTTTGGTGCAGCAAAATGAGGAGCGCATTTGTGACCTGCAGGAGCAGGAGGTGCAGCTCCAAAAGCTGCTCGTCCAGGTTCGGGAGAGCCACGCTGAAGTTCCGGAAGTTCTCCCTCTCTCTGATCTGGACAACGCGCTCCCTCTCCCGCCGCCGCCTGTGGTCGACGCAGAGGACTACGGGCCGCTGCTGCACAGCAAAGAGGACGCGTTTCCTCCACCTCCGCCGCCTCTGCCCGACGTGGAGGACTACGCGCCGCTGCTGCATGGCGACGAGGATGAGTTTCCTCCACCACCGCCGCCCCTCTTCCTCATTGAGGATGACGCACTCCCGCCGCCTCTGCTCGAAAGCAAGGGTGGCGAGTCGTGGAGCGACTGGGAGAGCATCGTCCTTCCTCCACCTCCAGGCTTCGCAGACGTTGCTCCAGCTCCGCCGCCGCCGCCCAGCTCAGTGGACGTTGCTTCAGCTTCGTCGCCGCCCAGCTTAGCGGACGTCGCTCCAGCTCCGCCGCCGCCCAGCTTAGCGGATGTTGCTCCAGCTCTTTAGCTGCCGCCCAGCTCAGCGGATTGCCCCAGCCCTGCCTCCGCCTTCAGGCTTTAGGGAAATCAGCCCAGAGCCGGTTCAGCTACAGCTGGGCGTGGGGGATCGTGTTATGCAGGCGTTGCGGCCCTGCTCGCGGGAGGGGATTGACCGCCTCAGTGTTGGGGGTCCAGACTGGTGCCGCTGGGGTGGGAGTCCGGGACCTTCAGTGTTTTTAAGGGGGGGTACTGTAAGGGTAGACCCCTAGAGGGCACCAAAGCGCCCAAAGACTGTTTTGTTGATTTATGTTTGTAGTTTGTTTGTTTGGTTTAAGTGGGAACTGCATATCCCAGGTTGCACGTCGGCCAGGTGACGTAGGCATTCACCTGAACCGAGGAAGGTAATTAGGTTTATTATAAATAGCCTGACTGAAGCTCAGTCAGGCGTCTAGCTTTTGTTGCTGTGATTATGATTTATGTCGGTTGTGTTTTGTTATGTGTGTACAGTAAAGCGTCATACGTGCCCTAATGAAAGAGCTATACTTTTGTTTTGGTGTATTGAGCCTAGTAAAAGCCGTTATTGAACCACCAGCTCGCCTCTGCAGTTATGCCACATTCACCTAAACACACACGCCGATTGAGAAATCATGACACACTAAAGTTCTTTAAGGATATAAAAAAAACATAGTTTGCACTAGCTGTTATTGATGGCACTCTTATTATTTTTGCACAACTCAGTAAATCCTTCTTTCTCAGAAAAAAATAGTAAAGTACAGAGGCAATGGAGGAGTGTGTCTTTCATGATATGAAATACCACTGCAACAAAAGTCAGCTTGGGGTATTTTTTTTTTTTCAAATTTTTTTTTTCAAATTTTTCAAATTGTATTTGTTTGACTATACAGTAAGTCCCCAACTTACAAACAAGTTCTGTTCTGGGAGCGCGTTTGTAAATCAGATTTGTGACCGAATGTTTGGTTTACTGCAATTTAGTGCAAGTCTTTGAAGTTTTGGCGGAGTGATTACATTTCCAATCAAATATACAATGTTAAGCATGAAAAACCAAACCTCATCTAAAGGCAGCCCCAGGAAGATAATGCTACATGATGTTTACTTTGCGCTTGAATGCATGAGATCTCAGAGCTGTATTGTCAAAGTGTAAACTCTGTCTTGTTGGGAATTTTCCCTTACTTAGTATTAGAGTATTCACCAACGGGACAGGACAGTCATTTTCTATCATTGTGCTCCTAGATTGATTTATTGCAACCAATAAGGCCGACTCATTTCTCCCACATATACAATATACTGGACTTTGGGCATTTTATACATTCACTTACACACTGAATATATTGTATATAATTGTAAATATTGGTATCTGGTGCACTGCAGTGTCGATTTTTCGTACAATACACGTGAGCTACTTCTGAGATTTGTTTGCATATACGAATGTTTGTAAATTGTCTGTTCATGTCTGCAGAATGTCTGGGACTTTCTGTATAGTTTGCTGTTTAAGAAAAAAAATGTGCATCACACATTTGAGATAGCTGCCAAAGATGTTTGTGACAAAACACTAACTTGTGGGCATCATGTTTTTTACTTTATTGCAACCTGGCTGGTAACAGCTTGAGAGAAGTGCAGTCTGTACGAGGTGTGTATTGAACCAAATGTACAGTAGCGAACAATATAGTACTGATATGCATACTGCTTTACCCCTAATAATTAAGCATTTCATAGTTATACTTTTTAAAGTAATAATAATAATAATAATAGTATATTAATAATAGTAAAGTAATAATTCCTATTTCAACATCATTATATATATATATATATATATATATATATATATATATATATTATTTGTAATGACATTTTACAACTTGCACTACAACTTGTGACATAGAATTCTGAATTTCTACAAAACTACCGCTTAAGTTAAAAATTATGAGGAGAAAACCTCTTGTGACCAACAGTGGTATTTCCAAACAGAAATTAAGGTAAATTAACACATTTTTTACTTTGAATATGTTAATTAATCCCTTTAACTGAAATCTATATAAATCTGTAATAGCTAAAATCTGTCTTTCACAATAAATAATTTTAAATGAATGTACTTTTATAATATGGTGAGCCATTTTTTCATCGGCTTATGCTGATACATTTACATTTAGGCATTTGGCAGACGATCTTATCCAGAGCGACTTACGTTTTTATCTCATTACACATCTGAGCAGTTGAGGGTTAAGGGCCTTGCTCAAGGGCCCAACAGTGGCAACTTGGTGGTTGTGGGGTTTGAACCTGGGACCTTCCGAAACGTAGTCCAATGCCTTAACCACTGAGCTACCCCTGGTCCCATACCAATACCAGTGCCACATAATAAGAAGTGCTGCTTGCAAACAATTTCTTTGCCTTTGTTATTCTTATCTCCCCCCCCCCCAATCCACTGTTGTCATTTTGTTTACCAATGCTATTTTTAGAAAACTATCTCATCTTCCTATCTCATTTCTGTTAAATGCTGATCCATTCTGCTGTATTTGATTAAGTAGTCTAAGATTAAGAAATTGCGTGATAAGTATTGATCCACTTTATGCCTAGAGAAATCAAAACCTTTTTAATGTTCTTTATGTTCGTAATGTTGCATCTCTCACAGTATTCTGCATTCCACATACTACACAATAAAGAAGATATTCATACAAATAAAATTAAACTGAAATGAATTTGAGGACGTTTGGTAATTAAATAGTTGCAAATCAAAGAAATTCCACGTATAACTACCCCAAACTCTCCTATTAGCAACCTGCAAAATACTGTACTTACACTTCACAGTTTTTCCTTCTTTTTAGTCGAAATCTCCATTTGAAATTGTGAGCACCGTACCGAACTCAGACAAAATCTTGTCCCCAACAAACCCCCCCCCCCCCCCCCCCAAAAAAAAAAAAAAACTCCCACCTCTTTGGTCTTGTTCATCATGTCTTATTACCAAAGGACTTATTAGAAGGATGGTAGGATGTAATTGCTCTTTTAATTGATAAAGGATAATTAGGGTGACCAAAGTGGCCCTTCCTCTAAAAAGAAGTACTAAACTCCAATTCACTGCAAGACTTCCTTAGTATGACCATATTGGGGCTCTTTTGTGCTGTCTGTGGTCCTATTAAAGACTGTTAGATAAGGGCTATTCGGTACAAATAGATTTCTTCTGTCTTTCAGTTCATTGGCTGTACAGAGAGGAAGGAATTTAGACTTTGGGGCTTTTAAAATAGAAAAAAACTTACTCAAATTACCAAACAAGTTTGTGGGTATGTTTGGATATAATGTTAATTTTAACATTACATGCATTAACAGGCGCATGCTACTGTATGGTTTACAGTATAACAATTTTACTTGTTAATTAGCATGCATACTGTACGTTTCACTACCACAGCTTACTGTACAGCCCAAATGTAACTTTTTTGTCAGTTGATTAATTTTTTTAATCTAATAATTAATCATTACTAATTGCGATTATATCACTTTTTATAAGAAAACTTGCCATTCAGCACACCTGGTAATGTTTCTTTGGTCATCTGTCCGATTACTTGTGTCAAACATGCTATAATCATACAGCCGGCAACTGCACTGTGATTGTGGGAAACCACTAGGCTCAAACTTGGTCAAATGATTAATTTTTGTTAAAAAAAAAGTGTTAAAAATTCAAGATTAGATTAAGGTGTGTTAACACGTTAATGTTGACAGCCCAACTTTTTTCTCTTTTTATGTTATGAACACAGTGCTCCGCATGATCATACTGTATATATCTATATTGGTGCACTAACTAATTACCACATCATACATGTTGTCCTGTGTGTGTGTGTGTGTGTGTGTGTGTGTGTGTGTGTGTGTGTGTGTGTGTGTGTGTGTGTCGGGGTCTTCACACAATCTATTCCGCTCGGTAAAAGCACTGTTAAGCTCTAGCCCACATAAAGATCAATATTTAATGTTGACAATTTATAATGATTTTATTTCTTTGGTTGCTGAACATCTTGCTACTGTGCAGGAGCCACTGTGGGTTCCTTGGTGATGACTCATGCCACTGAATGCAGAAAGTGAGGTGATAGCAATTGCAACTAGGGCAAAGTGGTTGTTTGTGTTTACCAGACTTGCTTTACCAGACTTGGCTTATTTTTTGCATTTACGTATAGGGTATTCAGTTTTAACTCAGTGGTGGACAGATTGAATAGACTAGAAGTAATATATATATATTTTCTTTTTAGTTGCTATTGACTTTTTCAAAAACATTATATAAGATACAATAGAATATATCAGAATATTATAGAAAACAAAACAGCACAACACATTGTTGTTGGAATTCAATTAAGCAAATATGGTATGATTAAATAGTTACTATATAATGCATGATGCTCATTGTACAAAACTCTGGAAGCCGTGTTATGATCTCCGGTTGTTTCAGTTAGTTAGTTAGGTCTAGACGTTAGCAATGTTGTAATAAAATGAAATCAGCTGAAGTCCTGATGTCCCTAATTAAATTATATTTTATTAATGTATAAAATATAACTTGTGTACAGTGGACATGTCCACAAACCGGCTTAGCATAAAAAAAAAAATAAAAAAATAAAAAACTTTCATATAAAAATCCATATCAATGAAAACTTTTGTTTTATTTATATTATCTTTAATGCATTTCATACTTACTTCCCTGTTCAAAACTGTGGCACTTTTATTCCTAAAACTTTAAAAGTAATTGTAATTCTAAGCCATCATTCTGTACCAAACTTGTTTGTGTCAATGCAGTTAAAAGCCTTCTTCATGGTTGAAAAGTCTTCAGGTGGACCTGTCTTCATGTAGTCACCTACATGCAGACCATATGGAGCCATCCTCAGTAACAGCGAGTGGTCTCCATGTGATTAGAAGTAAGGCATCAGGATGGATCATGCAGGTCGGGAGGGCAGAAGGTGTCATAATCACTTGTTACTCAAGAGTGCCATATGTGTGTGTGTGTGTGTGTTGGAGAGTTGACAGAGAAAAAGGTTAAATTACCAGTTTTTTTCCATCCCTGATGGCACTGGAATATATTCCAGGATGACCAGAGGGCCAGTGGTGGGTCAAATTGTTTAGGCTCTGGGTTACTTATCATAAGGTTCAAGTCTCAGCACCACCAAGCTGGCACTGTTGACCCTGGCTGACCCTACACTCTGACTCTGAAACTGATATACCATATACCAAGTTTTTTTTTTTTTTTTTTTACTGTGCTGTAAGATACATGTTACAAATAGATAAATTCTCATCAAGATTCATTGAGCTTATAATGTTAAAGTGTGGTTATGGGTAAACAAGGTATAATTTTCACACATTAAAAAGATTCCTGATCTTAACCATATTGAAATACTTTTTTGGATCTAATTTTTAGTCTTGTCCCTGAGCAGTTTCATAAGAATGTTTTTTGTTTGTTAAGCCACAGTGACCTAATTAAAAAAATCTAAGTTGAGTACTGAACCAGTAAGAAACAGGTGCAGATGATGACAGATGAGGCCGATTAGTGTATTGGTGATGCTGAATGCTGAGTCATTAAAACAGACGAGAGGGGAAATGAGGTTGCCCTCTTCATGAATACTATTTTTAAATAGTATCTTTAATCACTTTGCAGCCTGTCATAGTAAAACATTTGTTCCCATTTATTTTATTTAATCTATATCTTTTAATAAAAAAATAACTTTTATTATTGTGACTATTACACAATACTGTATATGCTTTATTAGACTGCATATGAAAGTTTTAAAATCACATGGTAAACACAGAAAAGGTGAAAACACTGATAAAACTGAAGAAATTACACATTGTAAATTGCAAGCACATTGTAAATAGAAATGCTGGAAAATAACTCCGCTAACTAGGTCAACACCATCACTTATTTTTTGCTTGACTTTGCGAAGAGACAACACCAAAGCTCTTAGCCAAATGTTTTTTTCCTCTTATTTTCTCCCTAATATTAGTCATATCCAATTCGCACACATCACTAGGCGACACCAACACGCCCACAAGACCGAAGACTATCACATGTTTCCACAGAACCACATGAAGCCTGCCAGCCGCGTTGTTACCACCGCGCCACTTTGGAGCCTTTAGTCAAATGTTAGCCAATGTCTACAGTACGGAGCCCTGGAAGTCACCTAGAGGAGAAAAAAAGAGCCCTGGAAGTCACCTAGAGGTACGGAGCTCTGTGAGTCACCTAGAGGAGAAAAAAAAAAAAAAAAAAATCTGTGGCAACAGTTTTGTATTTCATGTCCTTAATTTCATAATCTGTTCCCACGAATTCTTAAACTGTTCCCTCAGTTTAACTATTTGTGCACTCAGATTCTGTAATCCGTACCCATGAATTTATAATTCTGTGTGCACGCTGTGCATCTGTTCCCACAGGTTTGTACACAGACTCCTTTTAGAAGAACAGGAAGCTCCCCAGTATTAATAATAATAATAATAATAATAATAATAATAATAATAATAAATTAATAAACCTGGCATTGTGTATTATGACCGACTGTTGACTAATTGCTTTCTTCCTTTTTTGTAAGTCTTTTGGAATCAAAGCTTATTCTAAATGCATGGCCTAAATGTAAAAATAACAATACTAGTAGTAGTAGTATTAGTAGTAGTAGCCTAGTAGTAGTAGTAACAACAACAACAACAATAATAATAACAATAATAATAATTATAAAAGAGTACATTTAAGTGCACTTACCATAAAATAATTCATTTTTTATTTTTTATAAATAACCTGGAAATAAGCCCAAATCTTATAGGGTGAGGAATAATTGAGCTCAATATGGATTAAAGCCTGAGGGTAGACAGAGAGAGTCATTGGGCAGCAATCTGTATGATGTAAAACCGTTGTATGCTGAATGGTCTTATTTACTTTTATCTTTTAAAGATAAAAGAGATCTTTTTTCTCTTTTTAGATGAAAAGCTTAGTATAATAAAATTACTTAAAGAAGGCTTCAAGTTTAGAATGAATACTACATAAACACCTTTCCAAAACTTTAATAGGTTATTTATAAATAAAGCATTTATTAATTATTTTATAATAAGTGTATTTAAATGTACTCTTTTATAGTTATTATAATAAATACTACTACTACTACTACTACTACTACTCCTGTTAGTATTGTTATTTTTACATTTAGGCTATGCATTTAGAATAAGCTTTTATCCAAAAGACTTACAAAAGAGGAAGAAAGCAATTATTTAAAAGTTAATCATAAAACACAATGCCAGGTTTATTAAATAATAATAATAATAATAATAATAATAATAATAATAATAATAATAATAATAATAATTCAATTAAATTTTATTTGTATAGCGCTTTTAAAAATTGCCATTGTTCCAAAGCAGCTTTAGAAAATTAAAAGAATTATTTAAGTTTGTATGGAATTTGAATGTGTATGAATCAATATGGTCAAATAGTCCCTGGTGAGCAAGCCGAGAGCAACAGTGGCAAGGAACAACTCCCTGAGATGGTAGTAGGAAGAAACCTTGAGAGGAACCAGACTCAACAGGGAACCCATCCTCATTTGGGTGAAACAGAGAGCAGGAATTGATCTGCATTCATACTGTGTGTTAGTTGGCAGGCAGTTCAGCATAACAGTTGATGTAAATTAATGTTAAGATGGAGTCCAGTTAGTTATTGAAAACTCAGGTAGACTTGTATGAAGTTCCAGTCCTGAACTATCAGCAGTCAAGTCCTCAGAGAAACAGCTGCCAACACCAATCGAGGCCAGAACCGTCTTCTAGGTAGAGACCATCCCCAGACACGAGACGTCTCTCCCAAAGAGACACACGAGACGTCTCTCCCAAAGAGAAGCGGGGTACCAGGATGGATCAGACAGGTCAGGAGGGCAGAGGGAGTCTGGATCACTGGCAACTCAGGAACGACACGTGTAACTCAACAGGGAGAGGGAAAGAGAGAGAGGGGGAGAGAGAGAGGAAAGAGAAAGAGCAGGAGAGAGAACAGAAGAGAAAAGATAACAGTTAGGTCTGGTCACAGTCATATAATGTATATGTAAATGTATATTTACTGTAGAGTGCAAGCAGAGACTCCGGTATGACTAACTATGACAGCATAACTAAAAGGGAGAGCCAGAAGGGAACACAGACATGCCAATCAACTCACCGTCAACAAACCTAAGTGATCACTAAGAGTGTGGAGGACAGCATCTAAACATACCAGTTCACCATAATACTCTACGTCCATGAGTCCCACAGATCTGCTCCTTTACCTAAGGCAAATCTATTTATAAAAATGCTTGATTAAATAAATAGGTTTTTAGCCTGGACTTAAACACTGAGACTGTGTCTGAGTCCCGAACACTATTTGGAAGGCTATTCCATAATTTTAGGGCTTTGTAAGAAAAAGCTCTGCCCCCAGCTGTAGTTTTCATATTACGCAGTACTAATAAATAGCCTGCATCCTTCGATCAAAGTAGGCGTGGCGGATCGTAAGACACTAGCAGTTTACTCAGATACTTTATATGCTCATATACTCTAATGCCTAATATGTCAAAAGTGGTATTTTAAAGTCAATGCGAAATTTCACGGGGAGCCAATGAAGTGAAGATAAGATCGGTGTGATGTGCTCGTATCTTCTGGTTCTAGTGCTGCATTCTGGACTAGCTGAAGCTTGTTTATGCACCTACAGTAGTTGAACAACCAGACAGTAGGGCATTACAATAGTCCAACCTAAAGTTGATACAAGCATGAACTAATTTTTCTGCTGTTTAGCGACAACATATTTCTTATCTTAGCAATATTTCTGAGGTGAAAGAATGCTATCCTGGTAATCTTATCTACATGAGCTTCAAATGAAAGGCTGGAATCTGTATCCATCTAAAGTTATAGAGTGATCTAGAATCTTACTTCTAGCTGTATGCATGTATGCATAGCTGTATTGATTAAGTAGAAGGAAGTTAATTAGCATCCAATTTCTTATGTCCTGCACACATTGCTCAACTTTAGTAAGCTGGTTTATCTCATCAGGTGTTGCTGAGACATATAACTGTGTGTTGTCAGCATAACAGTGAAAACTAATACCATGCTTACGAATTATGTTGCCCAGAGGAAGCATGTAAAGGGAAAAAAGCAGTGGGCTTAAAACTGAACCCTGTGGAACACCAAACTCCACTAGAGAACATGCAGAATAATCACCATTTAAGTCTACATACTGATACCGATCGGTCAAGTAGGATCTGAGCCAGGAGAGGGCTGTACCCTTAATTCCTACTACATTTTCTAATCTGTGAAGAAGAATACTATGATCAATGGTGTCAAAAGCTGCACTGATGTCGAGTAATACAAGCATGGTTACACAACCTTGATTAGAGGCCAATAGGAGATAATTTAATACTGTACCGAGTGCTGTCTCTGCGCTGTGATGAGGCCTAAATCCTGACTGATACAGTTTATGTATGCCATTTCTATGTAGATATGAGCATAGCTGCTCCACTACTATTTTTTCCAGAATCTTAGAGATAGGGGAGGTTTGAAGGGGAGGTTTGATATTGGCCTGTAATTGGACAGCTGACAGGGGTCAAGGTCAGGTTTCTTAATAATCGGTTTAATAACTGCTAAAAATGTATTATTCTCAACAAGGGTTCTGTTATTGCTGGTACTATCTGTTTAAGAAAATGTGTCAGTACAGGATCTAAAATACAGGTTGATGAATTTGCAGAAGAGATGAATAAAATTAGTTCATCAAGGGGAGTAAAGTATTGTAGTTTCCGATCTGACATGACTAGTTTAACATCTGCATAACTTACATTGTTTGGTTTCAAAGCCTCAATTTTATGCCTAATATTTACAATGTTATTATTAAAAAAGTTAATGAAGCCCTCACTATTACACGATAATAATAATAATAATAATAATAATAATAATAATAATAATAATGTGCTGATTGTTACAAATTATCACAAGATTTTAATGCGAATTATTTTTATTAAATCGTAGTATTCTACCTTACCTGCTACAATTGATAGCTACAGAATCACTGTAAGCATGCAGTTAAGACAGCTTTATGTATTACACTTAATAATCCACAATAGAACAATATACAATAAGATTCAATAACACATACTGGGAAGCTTCCTGTTCTTCAAAAAGGAGTCTGTGTACAAACCTGTGGAAACGGATTGCGAAAGCGTGCACATGAAATTATGAATTTGTGGGTACGGATTACAGAAACTGCTGCGTAAAATGCAGTATGCTCCCTCTGCAAGTGCAGTACAAGCCCAGTCTGTGTAAGTAGTAGATGTTAAGGAAGTAACATTAAACATTTTAGTTACATTTAGCACAAGCAAGTGTAAAAGCAGCGGTACTGCCAAGCAATAAAGATCTGACAAAAGTGAATATAATTAAAAGAAAGGAGTAAGGTAATAAGATGGCAAACTTTGCTCGTTCATGAATCGTTCAACCATCAGCACAATTCTAAAGAACACTGTACTGTAATATATTGTGTAGAGCTAATTGTGTTAGTATCTTGTGTTAGTACCTAGACAATGTTTGTTGGACTTAAAAACAAATTGGACTTACGAACCAACTCCCAGAATGGAACTTGTTTATTTTTAGGGGACTTAGTCATTATTGACAATGTCCCAAACAAAACATCTGACATTTTATACTTGACTGGTAGCTTATTAACGAATTAATATGTTTCATGCAAATGGAAGCATGTCAGCTGCATCAAAGGTCATGAAAATATCCTTAAGTGTCATTTTTGTATATGCATTATAGTGATGGGAAGTTTAGGGCCCGGTTTCTCGAAAGCTTCCTATCGCTAAGTAGTTCTTAAGTTGTACCTTAACCTCTCTCTTAACGTTATGGCGCATTTCCTGAAACGTTCGTATGCTAAGTATATCTTAGGTGAGTCACACGTTCGTAAGTTTCGTCTAGACCAACCTTAACTCATTCTTAGCGTAGTTTCAGCTCAAGACGCTAGTCGCTGCCACTGAGCAGCAGTTTTTATAAATCAGCGGTGTATGAGCACATTATGGCATGTTATCAAGTCGTATTAATTATGGAATATACTGTAGGCCTGTTAAAGAATTTTGTTTTTATTTATATATTTTATATATAATATTAATTTATATATTTGTCTATTATGGCGTGCTATAAGTTAACCCATGTTATTAGAAGAATTTAGTGCAATGTTTAATTTGCATAGAATGTGCCGTCTTTCTTAACGCTGTCATGCAAAAGGAGTCAAAAATCGATTCCTGAGCAATCGATGTCAGCTAATTCAGTACCTTCACTATAGACAGCGCCTTATAACGTCGGACGTAAGAGGCAGCGAATTAAGAAGACTCCTAAGGGACAGTTCGAGAAATACACTTAGAAAAGTAATCACTTTACGTAAGATATATCTTAAGAGTCTTTTTAGCTCGCGAATAGTGTGCGTTATCGAGAAACCGGGCCCAGATAATTTGAACGACTCAGATCTTTGAATCACATTTAACAAAATTATAGAAATTTTTTCAAGTCATTTTGCCCATGACAATAGTTTTAGCAAAATGTAACTAAAATGTTACATGTTACTTCCTTAACATCCACTTCTTA
This sequence comes from Clarias gariepinus, assembly GCF_024256425.1. NCBI lineage: Eukaryota > Metazoa > Chordata > Actinopteri > Siluriformes > Clariidae > Clarias > Clarias gariepinus. The sequence goes on from NC_071102.1 coordinate 16,168,257, forward strand.
CGCAAACATTAATTTACTATTTACATGGGTCTTTAGTCTATGATAATGACTCAAATGATTTGAGAGATTAACTAATCAATTCTTTTTCCGTCTCAGAATGCATAGGTTAACATTAATGATTATTAATCGTAAATCACCAGAATGCTTATGCATTATGGATATGTTGAGGTGGAGAATATATGACAAGCATGGGTCTGTGGAAAGGATTTTGTAAAAGTATGAGTTACCACAAGATTTTAATGCAAATCATTCTTATTAAATTGTACTATTCTACCTTAAACCTAGACTGGCAGACTAAAGCAGGGGGATGGGGAAAGAGTGAGTGAGTCCCTCTATGCTGCTCCTTCAAAGCAGAGTGAGTAAAGGAGGAAAGCGACTGTGAGAGGGGGATGTTGATTGATAGAGAAGGGATGTTGAATTAGAGATTAATGTAGAGTCGAGTTTTATTTACAGGGCAGGAGTATTTTATTTAATTTTTGTCACAGCTTAGCATTATTAAGTTGATTTTATTGAGTAATGAGTTATTCTTGTTTTAAGCTTATTTATCTACTCTTTTTAGGCCTCAGTAACCCAAAAGCAGACTAGAGAGACTAAGAATAATGAACTTTAATCTAATGTCAATTTTATAAAAAAATTATTCTATGAGTTGAGCATACAGGAATAACAAGCTCTACATCTCCTAACCAAGTGACCCCAAACACTCTATTAATGTCTTTGTTTAAATAATGTCCCTTATATTGTTTCTTTCCTGTTATAAGGGTTTCTGTCTGCAAGTAGTTTGAGAATCTCATATGTACAGGAGGGGCAGACATATATTTTAATCCTTATGGAGAGGGCGGGTGTTAAAATTAGTAAAGGAGAGGAGAGTATACCCGGTGTGTGCATTACAACCAGCACAGTGAGCTCAGAAAAAAAAAAATCTAAAGCATGATGGATAGCCATGTGTTCCATTATATTTATATGTAACTGGCTCAGGCACTCAATTTTATTAAGGTTAAAGACAGAGGACTAAGAATGTGTGTGGCAGCATATGTGATGCCTTGCAGTGCCACTAATGCACACTAATCCTGGGTTTTTTCTTTTGTTTTGCTTAAATTTGCTTATATATATATACTTCTTACCATCTTATTCTTTTTTTCATTAATTATTATTATTATTATTATTATTATTATTATTATTATTATTATTATATCCTTTAATATATGTAAAGCAGCCTCTGTGTGATTTTTTATTTTCACATTTAGCTCGTCCTTAAAGGGACTTTCCCACATTCCTGAAATTGGTCCAGAACTGAATCTACAATCTTGACACTGTACAAAATCATAGGGAGATTGTCAGGAAGTTAGTGAGAGATCAGTAGAACACATTGCAGTTTGGCAGAAATCCTAGTCGGCCCCCCCAAAAAAAAAAAAAAAAAATTTAATATCTTCCGTTGTGGAATTTTGAAATGTATTCACTACCTAAAACATTGTAGTATTTCTTACATTTTACAAAAATGGGTTGTAGTAGTTTGTGCTTCTTAATAATAATAATAATAATAATAATAAAAATAATAATGGAACCTGTTTTGTGTTAATCTGGGCAGTTTTGAGCTGTCACTACTGGAAAACTAAAAAAAAAACTCTCACAAGATGAGGAGCAAATCAGCTAAAATGTTAAATTCAACCCAATGCAGTAAACTACTAAACAGTACGATACTGCAATAGTGCATGGCAGATTCATAGCTTCTGTAATCACAGGTATCCAGGTTACTGCTTACAGGTGGGAAATCACAGCAGCTCTTTGCAATTCATAGCATGGTTCAACAGTTCTTAGAAAGTTACTGACTTACAGTTACGCTGGAGTTGGCATGATGAGAACTAGGTAGGTTGTAACTACATTTTAATATTTAATAACTAGTGCGTAGTCAGTTCAGAGATGATTCGAGCACATAAGCTCAAGTGATGTTGTGTGATCAAAACCTGCCAAGAATAAAAATTTGGGACAGTCCTGCACAAAGCTCATGAATGTGGGAAAGGCACATAAGTCTTACCAGGTTCTGATCAATTTACATAAACTAAATAAATAAATGTGGAAATATCTATTAAAATGTTATACCCATAACTTCATTTTCACAGTAGATTGAAAACACATATATTTAACTTTTTTGTACAGGTTTCTAGCACAGCTCCATTATGCTTTGTCAAAGTGCACTGAGCTTCACATTCTCCACTTTGACATGTTTTAGCTCAACACAGACAGAGTCCAGGATAGGTATGCTTCATGTGCTGCGTGTTTGTTTTTGTGTGCATGTAGATTATTGTGAAACAAAAACGAAAATATATTGGTATACACAGCCAAAACCATAAGTATTTGGATGGTGACACAATATTCATATCTTTGTCTCAGTACATCACCACAATGGATTTGAAAGTAATCAATTATGATGTGATGGAACCATTTAGGAATTATATACATTTCTACAATATACTGTAATGCATTACTCTATGACTAATTAAGTAGATCCAAGTGTTAAGTTTGCATTTGGGAGCTGTTCATAGAAATGGCATAGAATAAAAGGCATAGAATAAATATAGGAATGGCCAAATCAACAATTTGGTGCATTCTTTAAAATAAGGAATGCACTGGCAAGCCAAAAGGCAGGGAAGGTCACAGTGGACAGCTAAATTAGACAGTTGCATAATTCTTACCTCAGGATGCAACCCACTGAGAACAAAATGAATTCTAAAGTGTATAGATCTTTATTATTTTTATCGTCTTTTTTTTTTTGTGGTAGGCTTTGAACTTTCGCTTTCGTTTCTCGACCACGGCTTTGCTTCGCATTTGTTTTGGCTCGACGCCCTTGCTGACTGATCACACGGCTTTGAACTCTCGCTCTCACCTCTCTGACTACGGCTCAGCTTCATGTTTTGGCATAACATCGCGGACGGACTTCACGGCTCCGATCTAACACTTCTGCCTTCACGACCACGGCTCTATCACACATCTCTGCAGCTATGCGATGTCACGGATCTCACATCTCGGCTCCAGTGCCTCCACTCCCACTACAGCGGCACTACAGAAGAACTGGGAGGCTCATGACCCGCACCTCCACCTGCACCTGGGTCCATCTTCATAGCCCACGATCCGCGTGCACGCGACAGAATAATCCAGCCATCACTATGGACCCAGCAGGGTTGAACGGGATGAGACAAGCACTGGAGAGCCAATGCGTGCTCCTCGGTAAGAACCAAGAGGAACTCATTGCCACAAGACGGACTCTAGCTGACTTCATCTCCCAATTACAGCTTCTCCAGGTGCCTAGCGCTCAGACCTTAAACTCCGGAACCCCACGAGAGCCACGCCCGTCCACTTATGGGGGAGTACCAGGAACTAGTAGGTCATTTTTTTCACAATGCTCCCTGATTTTCGAGCTACAAGTTTTCTTCTTTTCATTAGAACGTTCCTGGGTGGCCTACATCATCACGCTACTAACCGGTAGAACCAGCTCTGGAAAGCTCACGACCCATGCTGTGAAAATCTCAATGACTTCTCCAAGGAGATGAGGAGGGGCTCATTTGTCGGCAGGGAGGCCTGAACTAGGTTATTAAGACTTCGTTAGGGATCCCGCTCTGCTTACGACTATGCCATCGAGTTCCGTACCCTAGTCGCTTGTAGTGGATGAAATGACAGAGCCCTAGCTGATGTTTTTCTGGAAGGGCTATTAGAAGCTTTCAAGGATGAGCTTATCTCTCATAAACCTCCCACGGACCCCCACGAGCTCATGGATCTCGCCGGGCGGGTCGACTCACTTCGCCGTTTAAGATGGCCATCCAGAAGTGTACCCCCCACCAGAAAATTACCCCAACCCAGAATAGAGCACGTGCCTCCTACTCTGCAGCAGACAGATCGAGAGGAGCCCATGCAGCTAGGCAGGACTCGCATCTCTGACGAGGAGAGACGCCGATGCCGTCTACAAGGGGCTTGCTTTTACTGTGGAGCTTCAGGACACAGGCTTAAAGACTGTCCAGGAAAATTGAGGTGCCGACTAGTCAGACTGGGAGCACTAGAGGGGTCTCCTCCTGATAGATTCCCACAATCACGTCCCCTACTTCCCGTAGTCATTGGTGTTCATTGCCACCTGATTCAGGAACTCATTGAGTTCCCCCAGGTATCGCATAGGAGACAGAGTCATGCTCGCCACCAGAGACATCCCCCTAAAGACACTTTCACGCAAACTCTCTCCCTGTTTCATTGGACCCTTCACAATAACCAGGATAATCAACCCGTGCACTGTCCGACTCCTACTCCCATCGTCTATGCGACGCATCCACCCCACCTTCCATGTGTCCCAGCTACGACGCATCGTAAATTGTTTCTTATCTGGCGCTGATTTTATCCAGCTTATAAGAAAGCACAGCGCGCTGTCTCGCCGCTGGATTATTGTGTGTTGTTTCACCACAGTTTTTTTGCGTTTCTGTTCATGGTTTTTCACGTTGCCAATTTCGTTTTGTTTCTCGCTTTTGCCACTCTCATGATTTGGATTTGTCGCCACGCTTGGATTTAACGGCTTTAAACTTTCGCTTTTATTTCTCGACCACGGCTTTGCTTTGCCTTTGTTTTGGCTCAACGCCCTTGCTGACTGATCACACGGCTTTGAACTCTCGCTCTCACCTCCCTGACTACGGCTCAGCTTGTTTTGTCACGACGACATCGCGGACGGACTTCACGGTTCCGATCTAACACTTCGGCCTTCACGACCACGGCTCTCTCACGTCTCGGCAGCTATGCAACGCCACGGATCTCACATCTTGGCTCCAGCGCCTCCGCTCTCACTACAGCGGCACCACAGAAGAACTGTGAGGCTCATGACCGCACCTCCACCTGCACCTGGGTCCATCTTCACAGCCCACGATCCAGGCGCATGCGACAACCTGACATCCAAATACACAGTTTGATGTTAACATACTCTGAAAAAACAGTAAACAATTCAAGGGGGGGTTCAAGCATAGCACTGCCAGATTTCCACTGGTAAGCCCTTGAGCAAGGCCCTTAACCCTATCTGCTCCAGGGGTGCTGTACAGCTTCCTAACTGGTATATGTTTTTAAAAAAAAAAAGATTTACTGTACTGTAAGGTACATGTGACTAATTATTATTATTATTATTATTATTATTATTATTATTATTACTACAAGCACAATATGCCTTGTGGTAAAGAAAACACAGTGACTATCCATACCCAAATAAGGTTTTGCACATGTAACTGTTTTTTTTTTTTTTTTCAAACACAGTGTTCAACATAATCATATACAGTGCTCATTTATTTTACTTTATCTTTATTTGTAATAACACTTAGTTATCTAGTATTATTACATTACTCCAGGTTACCAGGGCTTCCAGTTTTTAGCCTTGTCATTTAGGTTTCCTGGCAACCAATACCTGGGACTGGGCAGCACAGTGGAGCTTTTACTTGCTTGATGGGGTGCCTTCTGTAGGTACTTATTATGTATTTACCCCTAAAACTGAATGTACAGAGGATATTCTGTAAGTAATATACACTATGACAAAGATGGCATGAAGATGGTAGCTGGAGGAAAAGTAAAGTCTCACACACATAGAGACAGGAATCGAATTGTCTGCCCCGGAGGTGTGAGCCATTTGCCCTAAGTTTTAACGCTATTTAAACCTTAAGTCTTTATCACAGTTATTATGTTTTTTGTGTATATAAACCAAAAGTAAAAGGTAAATCTTCTAAGATTATGATGGCTATTTGAGCTTTCTGATGTGTGGGCACTTTCGCAGGAATCCTGGTGCAGTCTTAAATAAATGATTGGCAACTCCAAGGGGTGCCCCATGGATAGAACAGCTCAAGGCGTTATGGAGGATGTTTAATGCAATCTGCTGCCTGCGTGTCTGCTTGCTAGTGAACTTATATCTAGAACTCATTAGCAAAGAAATAGTGCAAATGACAGAATTTTTCAAATGTGTTTTTAATAATTACATAGAGCTCCCCACCTGGGTGGATGGAGAGAAAGGAAAAAGAGGCTTATAAGTTATTTTCAGAGATCCACACTAAAGCATACAAAAATTAGGATGAGCAGTTTGCTGCTGCAGGTCAGCGCTTTGTCACATTTAAAGATCACTTCTTTGCTCAACTTAATTTGGGGCCAGCAGGTGATTCACAATGACACTGATGTGATTGCTCCGAACGTAATTTTTCTTCATTGTAGCAGAAATAATAAATTTCTCTAAAATGTGTTAGTTTTTAATCATGGTTTTGATTTCCACATTTGCAATCTTTAGGCCTTTCAAACTGCATTAATACTGAGTGTTGAGGAGAGAGCTCAGTGGCTGACATATTTTATATCTTATAATTAACTGCAGTACCTGTACAGCAAATGTGCCAACTTCTACAGTTTATAGTTTATGATTTTTCATCTCATGTATAAAAAATATAAATATCAAATTTATATATAAAAATTTTAACATTAACATTAACAATTTTAACAAACATGCATGCTTTTAACCAACAGAAAATAAAAGTGAGATTATTTCTTTTTTTTATTATTCTTTTTACAATAATTTATTTTTTTGTGTAGTCACAATTAAATATTAGTTTTTAGTACCTTATGTGTTCTATACCTTTTAATGTAGGTATTGATATGGAGCATTATGACCCAGGGGTAAACACTGTTGCCTTTCAACTTCAGGGTTAGGGGTTTAAATTTTGTTCTTTTGATGTGTGTGCTTCCATGTTTTTTATGTGTCTTGTGGCTTTTTTCTTGGATCTTCGGTTTCTCGCACATGAGCCAAAGACATGCTGTAGGCCAATTGGTGTTTCTAAATTGCCTCCGAAAAGTTAACTCGAGTTGAGGAAATTTTATTCTTATTTCGAATATACATATACAGCTGGTACAGTACACAGTTGAGCAAAACTGCATTTTCCCAGGGCCATGGCACTACTTATTCCACCACAGAACTAGAGATGAGCTATAGAATTACAAATTTGGATATTGAGGGGGAGAGGTGGGTAGTAAAAAGTCACATTTACTCCGTTACATTTACTTTGTTACATTTATTTAAGTAAGTTTTTGAAAAATGAGTAGTTAGTGATTTTAGTGATTTAGTTAGGACCAACATTCCACAGGCCACAATTGACAATCTGATAAACTCTATGCGAAGAAGATGTGTTACACTGCATGAGGCAAATGGTGGTCACACCAGATACTGACCGGTTCTGAGTTCCCAGACCCTCAATAAAGCAAAAAACTGTACATTCCAGGGTGGCCTTTTATTGTGGGCAGTATAAGGTACACCTGTGCACTACTCATGATGTCAGATCAGCATCTTGATGTGGCACACCTGTGAGGTGGGATGGATTATCTCAGCAAAGCAGAAGTGCTCACTATCACACATTTAGACTGATTTGTGAGCAATGTTTGAGAGAAATGGTAATATTGTGTATCTGGAATGAATTTTAGATCTTTAAGTCCATCTTATGAAAAATCGGAACAGAAACAAAGGTGTTGCGTTTATATTTTTGTTGAGTGTATTTTGTGAACATGAGTTTTTTTTGTGAATATATTTTTTTTGCATGTGAATTAGGTTCCACCCATGTGAATTGTGCATCGTGTCTTTTGTGTGAATTATTAATGAGACGATTTTATTTTATATTCTTTTTTATCAGCAAAAATAAAACGTCCTCTGACTTTCAACTTTAAAAGTTTTTACTTTCAGTAAACTTAATGTGTAAATATTTGTAAGAACACTAATTAAGAGTCAACACCATAAGACATAAACTAAAAATGTTTCACAATGTGTCCCTGAATGAAGGGAGGCTCAAAATCAAACGTACCAGTCAGTATCTGGTGTGGCCACCAGCTGCTTGAAGTACTGCAGTGCATCCCCTCCTCATGGACTGGACCAGATTTGTCAGTTCTTGCTGTGAGATGTTACCCCACACTTCCACCAAGGCACCTGCAAGTTCCTGGACATTTCTGGGGGGAATGGCCCTAGCCCTCACCCTGCGATCCAACAGGTTCCAGAAGTGCTCAATGGAATTGAGATGGCTCTGGCCATGGCAGAACACTGACATTGCTGTCATGCAGAAACTCACGCACAGAATGAGCAGTATGGCTGGTGGCATTGTCCTGCTGGAGGATTATGTCCGGATAAGCATGCACAAAGGGTACCACATGAGGGTACAACATTATTGTTGAAATACACAGTCCTGAAAAAGGGACGTTTCTTTTTTTGCTGAGTATATAATTATTATAATTTCAAAAAATAAAAATCAGATATTAAGATTGAGACAGTTACTCAGTCACTTACTACTTGAGTAGTCTTTTCACCAGAAACTTTTTTACTTTTACTTGAGTAATATTATTTTGAAGTACTACTCGAGTACATTTTTGGTTACTCTAACCACCTCTGTCGTGGGGTCTGATGGCTTGGGAAAAAAAAAAAAAACTATTACACAGTTAGATCATGTTGGCCTAAAAGCCTTAGTAGGAGGTTAAGTAATTTGTGTGACAAGTGCGTGTGTTTATTCACAATCATCCTCATCTGTAACCCACACAATTGGCTGTCCATTAGATGTCAGACTTTGTGCGGTAGAAAAACAAATTTCCCAGAATCCAGTTTTCCTGATCAGAAACCTTAGAAAATTGGTTTGTGGACAATCAAATTGCCGTGTTAATTAGCAATGTATTGCCAGTAACGTTTTATATGATGACTTTGGTTAGGAGCTTTAAGTCTTTCTGACAATTATTTTTTTCATTGATTCCTGGTGAATTTATTATTGAGAAGTTGTTATTTAGCTCTGTCCTGCACTTCTTCAGTAAAGTTTTCTGTGTTAATATATTGGTCATGAGTGGCTGGTGAAGGTAAAAAGTTGTTCTAAATTGAGTTTGCTGTTCTGCAGCATATCAAAGTAGTGTTTTCATTCTTTAAGTAACTCTTTTGGTGTCTTCCAAGTTCTTGTCTTGAGCATTTTGACTGCTAACTGTTTCCTCTCTGTTTTTCACCTACAGTAAGGTGAGTTTTTTTTTATGTATGTGGTATGAAGCTTGACTTGTATGACTAAATCTCTCCACTGTTTGAAGGCCTTAGTGGTTTTCAAATGGAAAATCTTCTTTTCTTATATCACTTTCCACTACAAAAATTAATTGTCTTTGAGGTTACCCAGCTGGGTGCATTTTATTTAATGCCATGTCACTGTTGTACTGTAGGTCCATACTGTTGCTCTCTCCAATGTGTTATATGGCTCTTATGTATTCTTTTGAGTCAATTAAGTTTCTGTACTCTTTGGGAGCTACATAATATTTTCTCTGTTTTGCTTGATTTTCTTTTGTTGTGCGAAGGCTGATTAAAATGTTTGTGCTTACTATTCACTGGTCAGAGCCTACATTAATGGTGTTATAAGCATGGCAATTCTATCGACCACTAATACAGACAGGCACAACGATTGACCACAATTCTTGCGGTCGATTTTGGGTTCATGTTTTGAATGGGTCAAAATCATCTGGTTGGACACCTTCTGGTTGCTGATAAGGACCTTTAAGATGCTTTTTTCCTTTGCATTGTACTTCTTCGTCATTGGCTGAAGAGATTATTTTCAGCAATTTTTTTAACATCTTAAATCCATTATTGTTCAACGTTAGCTTCATCAAAAAAATTGCCTGTGTTTTGTATGGCAACGATCATGATGTTGAAGTGTTCACATTCAGTCAATAGTGGATATTCTACTCTGATGTGGTCATTGATCATGATCATGGTAAAAAAATTTTGCAGTGTGATTTCTGACCTTTAGACCTTGAATTGAACGGTTTCCCTCAACTGTATCATATTTGCAGAGCTTGTCACAAAATTATTTGGGTGCTCAAGTGATTGGTTGTGTTCTATGTTCTTCATTCTGAAGCCGGTCATTTTTACCTTATGGGAAACTATCCCTAGACCTACCCAGTGCCTGAAGAAGAACTGGCTGTACCAGTTAACACTATATGCTGGCAGCATGATAAAATGACATACTGTATGCTGGTGGCTTTGCATATACAGTATTTGTTGTAATTGCCCAAAGTGGATCGCAGAAAGACCCCATCAGACTTCTGGAAGAATTCAGGTTGGGTATTTGGCTAATCTTCCTGGCTGAATTGGTCATGTTTAATAAAATTGGTTTCCTGACATGGACCTAACTTTTAAGCATAGTCCACAAATATTTGATAGGTTTAGAGCTCCAAAAGTTTAAAATTTTCTGCTTTATCCATTCTACACCTAGCTTGTATGTGTGTTTGAGATCATTGTACAGCTGGAACAGTCAATTTGGTATGTTTAAACCAGCTGATTTGAGGTACTGCAGGAGACTTCTGATGTAGTCTTCTTTCTTTGTTATTTTATATACTTTGTGCAATGCACTAGTTCTATTGGCAGTAAAACGTACCCAGGGCATGATGCGACCACCACCATGTTTATCTGTTGGCACACTGTTCTTGAGGTTAAATGTCTCACCTTTAGTCCTTGAAACATACCACTGTTAAACCCATCAGGAGGAAAGTTTACTTTGTTCATGTGGTCAGCTCTTTGTCCATGTAGTCAAGCTTGAAGGTGTTTATTTTGGAACAAGATCTTCTTTCTTGGACAGCAGCCTTTTATTCATTGGTGATGTAAAACTCTCCAATTTCCAATTGCCTTGGTGATTCCTGGGTTGTTTCTGACAATCTTAACCAATGGGGGTTGTAGTGTAGTTCATATGCAGATAAACTCTTATTGTAAAGCTGTACAAATGTACAAACACCTCCCACTCTGTTACACTTGTGTTTTTACAAGACTGGTTAGGTAACTTGTAAAAGCATTCTTTTAAATATTTGTGAAATAAATAGGGGGAAGATTAGGAAGATGCTTTACAAATGGCAGGACTAACAGTAATCCAGAAATGCACGCTGCCAGCTCTGTATCAAGTGTCATTGAGTGATCACAGCAATTCCCACAGTGTTCTAGGAACAAATGTGTTAGCCTTTGCATAAAATATAGAAATAAATGCAGTTTTTATGCAAAAAGTAAAACACTTTGCAGTGTGATTTTATTTATTTATTTTATTTTTTACTAAAACAAATGTGTGGTCACCTGTTATTATACAGCAGTTTGCTAATGATCATTTTCCAAATTAACTAAGGAATAACTTATTCTACTTTTTTATTAAATTTTGCTATGTTAACTTTTTTTTTTTTTTTTTTTTACTGTAAAACTGCAGTGCTACAATGACTATTGGTAAAAGTGAATTTAAATGTGATCAAATTTGCAAAGCATTTTAGTTCCTCAGATTATTAATGATATACATACAGCTGCAGAATCAACGTACATTAGGGAGGCTGGTTGTTCCCTCACCCTCATGTGTTTTTCTCTCTAAGTTAATAAGACAAATAAATGTAGCTTGTCTTTTTATAGGTTACAAACCACAAAGTGCTTTATTTTGAGCACTTTCTTGTGTCAAACATTTACAGCTTTACTGTAATTATACCACATGTCAGACCTTAACTACATTTTCATAAGTGACTATACAGCCTGTCATCTTTGCCTATAATAGGAGCATAAAAAGCATGTGACCAGAGACTGCCCCCATCACCCCTCCTCCACCCCTCCCCATAGTTATCTGCCGGTTGTCATTAGTCAGGTAAAAGTGATGAAGGTCACACGTCTTGCTGACCAGTCTCCTACCCAGGTGTCTCCTCATGCCCAATGCAGGTGTCAAGCCTTTTTTCATTCTCACTCTAATGCTCCGCACTTATAAGGCCTCAGTTCGGAGTATGCCAGGTGTCAGATGGTTACCAGGGCAACAAGAATTAAAATAGAACAGAGAGGGAAGTTTCTTCATTGCTGTTGCTGTGGTAATGAAGCAAAAACATTATCTGATTTCTCTGATGGTCAAAGATGATCTTCTCAGCTTAGTTTATTTATTTTTTTATTGTATTTTTTTTGTGGTTGACTCTTTCTCCACCAGAGAGAAGTGCACAGGCTGTTTATCCTGATGTAACCCAAGATACACTGCATCATGCATTGCACATGTTACATAATGTATATGGTCTACGGTATAAACCGTGTCTTTTTTTATAATGGATTTTCTCATTCCAATATGTTTGGAGATAGAGCATTATTTTTTTGTGTCAATGTATCCAAACCACTTTAAGACCTGCATCAATCTCCTGGTCTCCTATGTATTTTCTCTCTCTCTCTCTCTCTCTCTCTCTCTCTCTCTCTCTCTCACCCCTCCTCCCCCTCTCTCTTCTCTTGCTTTCTCTCTAACTGAGAACAGTGATAAAACTTTTTATAAATTTGTCTTTATCTATCTTTCAGCACTAATGCTCACTTTTTTTCATTGCTTAGGCCTACATGTTGGTTGTTAGCATCATACAAAGGTACATTGGTTAAATAGTTACATTGGATGTGATTATGGTTTAATTGGATGTGAATACTTTCTTTATTGAAAATTAGGGTAGTAAAGGAATACTCATGATGTCTCCTTATGGTATACACTGTAATATTGTTTGTTTTTTATTTCCTAGAGAATTTTCATTTTCCAATTCTTACTAACATACTACAGTCCTTTACAAAAGTATTGGAACACCAAGGATAATTATTTTGATTATTATAAGACTTTTGCAATTGGATCAGTTATAAACATGACAATAAATCAAAATGTCAGCTTTAATTTTATAATATTTACCTCTAAATGTGTTAAGTAACCTAAAAAAAATCCTCTTATGTAAACCCAGATTTTCAAGTGTTTATAAATATTGAAATGTAAGCAATGTGTGATTCTTATTGGCCAAATGTACCCTGTTAGCTTGTTTGTTTAAACAGTTAGTAATTCTGAATGTGTACTCTTGGTTCAAGCCCTTTTTCACTTGTAAAGACTTGACTCATTTACTTTCACTCATCGTCTATACAGCTTTTTCCTGTATACAGGGTTGCAGGGGGCCTGGAGCCTATCCCAGGAGACACAGGGCACGAGAGCAGGTTACACCCTGGACAGGGTGCCAATTCATTGCAGGGAACACACAGACACACACAGACACACACACACACACACACACACACACACACACACACACACACACACACACACACACACACACACACACACTACATGCTTTTTTAAGAACAGCAATTAGCATTATGCATTATCTGCATGTCTTTGGACCACCAAGCACAGGGAGAATATGCAAACTCCATGCACATAGAGGCGAGACTCGAACCTTGGCCGGCAATAAAACATGGACCTGTGATGACATATGATAACCACTAAGCCGCCATGCTGCCTGTAAAGACTTATTTTATGGATAAACTATCATGAAAACCAGAGGGCTGTATATGGAAGAGGGGCAAACTATTTTGAAGCAGAGAAAAGAAGAAAAATTTTACATTAACAGCTAGGCATTAAACAGATTGACCAAACAACAGCAGTTAATGATGACACATTGTGAGAGCTTTGATAAAGATCCCAAAACAATATGTAAAATCATTAAAAAACTTTACAATGTAGCAGTGAAAGTATCACACTTTTAAGAAGACTTTAAGAGCTGAAAGATGGAAGCTATACTATAGGATGCAGTACAAGACTAGAGTCCAAGAGTTTAGTGATAATTCACAGGCTTGATGCATTTATTGAAAGCAATAATATGCACCTTAATATTGATTTCTTATTACTTACTGTACTGGAATTTGCTTCAGTGCATTTCCTTAGCAGACTGCTGATTTGGAGTGATACACTGATAGTTCAAGTTTCTTTTTGACAGCTAGGCATGGTCATGAGCACTTCTTAGCGTCCATCTTATAAAACTTTAAAACCCAAGTTATTGTATGTCTAAATGCCTAAACTTATTGACTCCTTCTCTTACTGTAGCAAAAGAGAGAGTGCAGTGTGATTTGAGGTAGTGTTATTGAACACAGGGGATTTCTGAACTGTTGATTGCTTCTGTTCATGAGAGACCATCTATTAAATTACAAGGTATACAGAGTAAAAGAATAAGGGAAAGGCCAGATATGATTCGTACGGTTTTGTGACATGCTGTAATACTTATTGTGGCTATTGTTTTAAACTAGAGAGAGAGAGAGAGATAGAGTAATTTCTCCCTGTACTTCTGCCATTTTATTTTCAGTGGTGACTTGCTGCAGAGCATGCGGCTGTACATGGGGATGATGTCCAAATGAGAGCTTTTAGAGTCATATAATAAGGCTGGCTGGATAGATACACTTACAGTGTTGCCATTTTCATTTCTCTGCACAACTCATGTCACCCCCCCCCCCCCCCTCTCTCTCTCTCTCTCTCTCTCTCTCTCTCAGGACTGAGATGTAAAGATTGTTTTAGGCTTGTATATGTGTAATATAGACAGCGGTACACTTACAGTATATAAGTGCAAAATGTACCATGATTACATGCTTATGGCTTTTTGTGTCTGTTTGTATATGGTGAATTACATTTGTATATGGTGAATTACATTTGTATATGGTGAAGGAACATTTTATATATTTTTTTTATTTAATTATTATAACATATATTATTATCATTATTAATGCTGTTGTCTCCACCCTCTACCTTTCTCTCTAATGCCATGATGCAGATTATACTGTAGAAAACCATTTCCTCATTCTCTATCTCCTTACCTACAAAAACAAGCCCTTTATCACCATGCCTTAAAGCAACTAATTATCTAAAATTGCCTTTCTTTTAAACAAACCTTGATAACAGTTGATGCTGGAAAAGCATTCGTATGATTACAATTGCGGACCTCAATCTGCTTTGAGCCTTTCATGGTTTGTCCTATTTCCTAGAAATTCCATAGCACAATCAACTTATCACAAGAAAAAAGGTACAAAGGTACTGTTTTTGGCTAAACACTAAAAAATGCCCAAATATGTGTCTACATTACTTTTATTTAAAATCAGTTAGTTACTGTAGTTTTGAAAATTCTTAGAAATGAATGTAATGGTCTGGGTAGTTTAATACTGTCCTTTTGGTACAATGTAATACCAAAAATAAAATGCAAAAAAAAAAAACCCAAAAAGAAACCACTTTTTTCCTGACACGTCATCAACTGGATGTAGCTTTTAATCTACCAGGTGTGTATAATTCATGCAAATATGTAAACAATGCTGCTTGTGCCGTTTCTTCTTTTACACACCCACACAATGTCATGCATCAATTGCAAACTGGCCTCAAAGCTCAATTTACAAGTTGCTTTTTGCTTTGTTGCTGATGCTGAAGTTAAAGCTTCATATAATATATGTATATATATTTAATGACATTCAAACAGCTAAACTTACCACGACATGTTTCCTCGGGTTAGAAATTGATTTTTTATATGCTGAAATGTTTTTCTGTTCCGCAGACAGAGAAGACAGTGCAGTATGTTCTTTTGCACTGTGTGTAACAAAAAATGCTTCGTCTACTTTGAGGCCAGTGGCATTCATCCTCTTCTGTTGTACCATTGGAGACATATGCCTCTGCTAATTTTATGTTTTATCTCAAAATAAGCAAAACAATAGTTATATGGTTTAAAAAAATATATTGACACTAAATAAATAAACAAGCAAATAAACAAAAACAAGGTAATTCACTCGAATATATATATATTCTTTAAATTAACATGAAGCCCAGTTCAACATAGGGATGAGTCAGTCGGTGCAGAGGGCAGATGGGATCTGGATCACTGGGAGCACAGGAGCAGAATGTGTAGCTCCATCCATAATAAGGCAGAATTCAGCTGCAGTTGGTCCTTCTCTGGATGCCTCAGGATCCTTGCAGGGTTGGCCTTTGTCTACTGAGGCTGGTACAATCTCCAGATGTCTCAGGATGGGTAGAAAAGTACAGAACAGATGGAGAGAATAAGCGTAGTTGCCCTTCAGGGTAGATGTACTGAAGTATGAAGTTATGGGATGAGTTACGCGTATGCCAGATTAAAGAGATGCGTCTTGAGCCTACTTTTAAACTGGGAAACTGTGTCTGAGCCCCGAACACTGTCTGGAAGGCTATTCCAAAGTTTTGGAGCTAAATATGAAAAAGCCCTACCCTCTTTTGTAGATTTTGAAATTCTGGGAATTACAAGAAATCCAGACCTTGACATACGTCAAACGGTTGCATTACATGCAATGCTGGAAGTGATCTCCATTTTTTGCCAGACACATTTTGACGTAGTGCTCTTTGTTCCTGTACGTACCAGAACCAGTAATAGTATCTGACTCATGTCTGCACAATGGCTATGGGACCTACCTAGTCGCTCCTACTTTGGGGCATCCTAGTGTGGTCAAAGCTCTATATACTGCGGAGCACATTGCACATTCAGATAGCTTCGTCCTAGCAAGAGTTATTATCAAATATTCAAGGCCTCTTTCAAGTTAATTACAAAGTATTTGACCTTAGTGGCCACGTCTGTAGACCATACTGAATATTGTGAGCTGTATTTGGCACCAGTTTCGGCACAAATATGACAGATGGCTTAATTCGGCAGTAAAGTGGCAATTTCAACTTGTTTATGACATTGTTGGCTCTCTGAGGTCAAATGGCATAAATTTTTTGCATCCTTAACTTTGCACATATCTTTACTAAATAGAAACTTTTAATTACTAGGTTTGGTCTGTGAACCTTTACATCGGTACCTCTCCTTTTAGTGAGGGCTGGGGTGAGCAGTGGAGACATTGGGGCCAGTGATTAAACAGACTCTGAGCTGGGATGACATAAATTTATTTCTTGAGGGACACTGTTTAGGGTTTTTTACTGGAGGAGTAGTGAAAAGGTTTTGTCCAAGAGCCAGATGATAACCCCACAAATTTAGGCAAAATGCATTCTTTAAAGAGCACTTTTATTTCTAGAAAGGGAGTGAGCTTTGATGTTACCAGTATTTGACCCTGTGCAATCACATATGGTAAAGTAAAGTCTAGAAGTGTGCCCCTGGGCTTGTTGTGATTTTTTTATATTCAAGATTTTTGCCATTTGTTGATAATGAATGGGTGAAGTTCCCCCTCAAGCCAGAGCAGCTACTGCTCCAAAAGCCAGTTTTACTGCCAGGAACTTTTTTTGAGTGTCTAATCTAGAAGCCTGGTAAGCCTGGAAATGTGAAAATATTATGAAGGACAAAATGAACGTGGCTCTCTGTGTTGAAGTGAAGGGTAGAAAGTGATGGCTTAGAGAGTGACCTGAGTGGTGTTACAGCGCATTGGGCCATGAGGTTTTGTAGACTGTCACAGTAAAAACACAGATGTTTTGTCCACAATGCTGATGTTTATTCTTGTTTGTTTTAACATGTGTGGCTGGCTGCAGGTAATGTTGAGCAGTGGTGCTGAATTGAACCTTAGCCATTTGTGTAATCAGATGTTCAATACATTCTTGCTGCTCACTAATAACTCTTCCCCGAGCTGTCAGCACCTGACGCAAACCCAACTCAGCCAAGGCATCTGCTAGATAGCAACGTATTTAGATTCGAATGAACATGATGAGGCAAGTGCAAAACCAATACGAGTATCAAAATCAAAGAAAGAAACTAATCCAAAAATAGTATGGTCCAGGGCAGAAGATGATTAGATACAGGAATCAAGGTCAGATTGAGTGTATGAATTATGATAGCCTGGTGAACCATATAACCATGAGTACATGTGCTGAGAGATGAACCACTGCTTCTACAAGGAGCAGAAGCGCAGTGTTTTGTCTGCAACCTAGTCAGTAATGGTGCTTCCACCAGGTGCAGCATGGCACGTATCTGAAGCAGCCCAGGATTAGCTCTCCACGCTGCTTTGCTAAAGATCTGTGCCTTGTCTGTTTTTGCCCTTAGCGGTCATGATTTTATGCCACACTGGATTCTGTGAACTTAATGGATTCTCTGAACTGATTCCAGTGGATGTATGGTACATAATGAGTGACACATAATGCTTAATAACCATTTACAGTTACATTTAATGATATGCAATGACCAAAAGGCCGGTTATTTGCTGATAGCAGTTACATTACGGCAATATACCCCTATCTCACCTACGCGGTTTTACGCAGTGGCCGTACTATGGTTCATCATGATTCATCGCGAGTTTTGGCGCCGTGATTAGGCTTATCCTTCTGCGCGTCGGTCCTCGCATGGTCAAACCGCATACGTGAGATAGGGGTACTCGCATGGTCAAACCGCATACGTGAGATAGGGGTATAACAGCAGGAATAACAGAGTGGGGCCGGTTTTCGGTGGCTGGGCTTGTAGGACGCCTTTCTCACACACACACACACACACACACACACACACACACACACACACACACACACACACACACCGGATTGGGAATGATGGCTGTGATTGCATAAATTGTCTGAATAATGAATTACATTTTTTTTTAAATAAGGAAATAACTTAAATGGGGGACCTAACACGTTAGATTACTCGTTACATCAAAAAAGTAATCCAAGTACTATAATGCGTTACTTTGTAACACGTTACACCCAACACTGCTGAAGACTCTCCCGTGTCAGGAAGTGTACTGTAGATCACTGCAGACTGGGAAGATCACACAAGAACTAGTGTCTAAGGCCCAAATTGATGCCTAGCAGGGGCGATTTTAGCCCATTTTTGGGGGTGCTTCAGCACCCCCAAAATGAATAAAAGCACCCCCAAAGATTTCTAAAGATTTGTAACTTATTTGACAGTTCATGCTGTTTATGTGAGACATTATTAAAATATTAAAAATCATTCAGATGTAATATTTTAATAACTAGTATAGATCACCCCCCAGCCCCCAAAAATGGTTCGTTCCAGCTTCACTCTGCGCTACTCTGATTGGCTCCAGCGCTCCTGTCAGAGCAAAGGCGGCTGAGACGCATCGGAGCAGTGGTGTGAGTACTTGGCTTAAAACAGGATATGTTAGCTGCATTTAACCTTCAGTAACTCTTTCTTTATATAGTTAGGTAGTAGGAGTCAGACCATGTCTCTTATTAGCTGAAAAACATCACGCTCACAGGTAAACTGCAGTGTTGAAAACACGTTTTCTGACGATGTTTGCTACCCTACAATCCGCCCTACTCTGAAGGAAAATCAGCAACATTTTGACCGTCCTGTTGCTCCCAATCTAAAAACTAAAAATTTCCAACCGTTTTTCCAGTCCACTTTGAAGTGGAACGAAAGAAGCTGGTTATTTTTTTATGTTCCGAATATTAAACCTAAGGTAGCTACTTGGATGCCCATTAACTTTATAACTTTTGGTGTGTGTGTGTATTTTGCACAGGTTCATAATGGATATAAGGAAATTTTTCCTAAAAAATGACGGACATTCAGGTAAAAGTAGATCATGATCTGTCAATCAAGAATAATGTTGGATCAGTGTTTCAATAGTCATATATTTTATTAAATGTACATATGGTTTGATTATTTGCCTTTTGAATGAAAGGACACTGAGAGAAGAGTTTTTTATTAGTGATGTTAATAGTATTTTTATATTAATGTAAATCTTTATCTAATTGAATACAATCTATTTGTGTATGATTGTCAGTTGAAAGAGGGAAAGAGGAAAGAGCAGACCATGAGGAGAAAGTACAAAGTCAGGAAGAACCAGGTAAGAAAACAAACAGGGAATAGTCAGTGACAGGCAAAACAGAAACTGTTAAACTGACAGAAAAAGATCCTAATTTTACTCATACAATCTGGAAGTTGTGTTCTCTCTATATTATAGCTCCTATACAGAATCTGCAAAACAAACTGTGTTAAAGCAGTTTTTGCCCCTCTTTAACAATATTCCAACATAACATTATTATCATTAATTGGGCAGAATAAAATTAATGATATATTTTTATGTGGTTCAGCCACAAATCTACAAAACCTCAGCCAATAGTAGGTAGGTCAACTTTTGGACCGTCTAGTCTGTATGACTGCCCCCCACATTTACGTACTATCAGAAAGTGCCAAGCAGTGGTCCTGGTGGAGTGAGGAGTTGTAAAGAGAAGCAGAGTGCTCAGTTTATATATATATACTAAGAATGTTTTAAGCTAGTTTATTTCACAGATTCTGTACAACAGCTTTAAATGTTTTCCAAAAGCACATAAACTTGCCTTATCAGTGTTTCTCAAACTTTTTACAGTGTGTACCACCTGAGAAAATGTTAAGCTCTCCCAAGTACCACTATGAAAGCCTGAAACTCATAAATCTTACAAGACAAAATTCCAATCTGCTCCTAAAATGAAAAGTTATGCTAAAAAGTAAGTGCATTAAGTCAGAATGAGCATCCTAAGAACGTGACAATTTAGCAGGCATTGAAACAAGAAGAAAAGGGAAGACAATGCTTAGTATATTCGAAATATGAATTTAGTATACTTTGGGTATTTTTATTCAAAGTTTTGTACTTTTTTGATTGAATTGTACATGTTTGAAGTATTTTTATTTTCAAAAAATTCTTATAACTTTCCTCCAAATAACACAATGGGAAGCTGACGTACCAGGTACCACAGTTTAAAAATCATGATCTTATATCATTAGACTTCATTCTAAAATGTAAACAGGACAACTTCATTATATTTTCCTATTTATCGATATTTTTTTTACTGATTTACTGTTTGGTTAAAATCATTACACAAGGAGGCGAAGAGCAGGGAGAGACTCTGAGAAAGCAGACCAGGGAACAAGATGAGGAGAGGCAGAAAGAACCAACCAGGGAAAGAAATGAGGAGAGACAGACAGGGCAGAGTTCCAGTCAGCAATCCAAAGATGTTCAAGATATGGCTCTTGATTTGGGGGATAAGACTACTGGTCCTAAACAGTTAAAACTGTCCCAGTACCCTCTCACTCAGTTTGGCACACAAAAAAGATCCTTCCAAGAAAACTGGTTCAAAGTCTTTAAATGGTTAGAATATTCTTCCAAAAAAAATGCTGCTTTCTGCTACGCTTGTCGAGTCTTTGGCAAAAGTCTTAGGTATGACACATTAGTGTCAGTAATTGGCAAAAGGCACTGAGCAAGTTTCAAAAACATGAATCCACTCAGTCACACAAGGACAGTGTAGTTTGTTGGAACAGCTACAAAGCAAGTCTGTCACAAGGCAATATTGTGGAACAGATAGAGGCAGCAAGTGCCGCAGAAGTAAGTGAAAGAAGGGAGTACCTAGAGCGCATTGTGGCAGTGACCTGCTTTTTGGGGAAGCAAGGAATATCATTTAGAGGTCATGATGAAACAGAAGAGAGTGACAATAAAGGGAATTTCCGTGAGTGCATAAAACTTTTGGAAAAGTTTGATCCATTCTTGCAGAGGTACACACCCCCATCAAACACAACATACATCTCTTGTAGTAGTCAGAATGAGATGATTGAATGTTGTTCACAAGAGGTAACTGCAGCAATTGTTCATGAGATGACGGAATCACAGATGTATGCCATTATGGCTGATGAGGCCAGAGATGGAAAGACACAACAGTTGGCCCTCTGTGTGAGGTATGTGTCTGTGGAAGGTGTAGTTAAAGAGAGCTTCCTAGCCCTGACAGAGATGCCAAAGTTTGATGCTGCCTCAATAAATGCTGCTATTGAGAATCAGCTGCAAGTAAGGGGAATTGAGCAGTTGAAATGTGTGGCACAGACCTATGATGGAGCAGCTGTCATGAGCGGAACAGTTGGGGGGGTGCAATCCCATTTTCAAAAGAAGCACCCTGAGGCCATATATGTTCATTGCTATGCACATGAGTTAAATCTCGTCCTATGTCACACATGCAGAGCTGTTTCTGAAACTGTAGAGTTCTTTAACATGCTTGAAAGTCTCCATTCATTCTTTAGTGCGTCTCTTGTAAACCATCATAAGTTCATGGACACTCAGAAGAAATTAGGATTGGAGCAAAGTGAACTTGTGCAACTGTCAAACACACGCTGGGCATGCCAAGTTCGTTCAGTAACGGCTGTGCTTAACAACTTCCCTGCCATAATTGAGTGCCTCTCTACTATCAACACACCTATTGCGGTGGGATTAAAGGCAAAACTCAGTAAATTCTCCTCCGTGTATTTGCTGATTGTTTTCAAGGATCTGCTGTCTGTAACCGCATGTTTACACAGATACCTACAAAAGGAGACCATAGAAATTGCCCAGGCACAGACATACAAAGATGCGGTGGTTGAGACTCTGAAGCAGAAGCGCAGTGATGCCACTGCTACTGATATTCATTCAAGGACAAAGTCTTTGTGTGAGGCAAACCAGATAGCTGTTTTGGAGCAGTCTTCTGGACAGAGGCAGAAACGAAAGAAAATGGATGGATTTGTTGTTGAGTCAACCTGTGGAGCAAGCAGTGAAGTCTGTGGCTCTTCTGTGTCAGAAGAGCTTAAAAGGAAATTGTTGTTTCCTTGTCTGGATAGAATGATCTCTGAACTTGAGAAGCGTTTTTCTGGTGTTAGTCAGGAATTGCTTAATGGGATTCAGGCGTGTAGTCCAACATCAAACCAATTCTTGTCTGAGCCTCATTTGTCAGCCCTGGCACTGCATTACCATATTGAACTTCAGTTGGAGGAAGTTGCAGTTGCCAAAAACTTTTTGAAGCTCCAGAGTGAGGCTGGTGCCATTCCAGATACGTTAACATTATACAAACTTCTGGATAAGAAGATCTTCCCCACACTGAAAACTGTTATTCAGGTTGCCTTAACAATCCCAGTTAGCAGCTGTAGCTGTGAGAGATCTTTCAGTGTCTTGCGTCGGCTCCATACCTGGCTGAGAAGGACCATGGGTCAAAGCAGACTCCAGCACCTGGCTGTGATGTCAGTTGAGAAAGAGATGCTTGAGAGAGTTGACCACCAAAAAGTGATAGACAGATTTGCCAGCCACAAGGTGAGGCGACATAGGTTAAAATAAAAATAAAAAAATCTGCTGAGCCATAGTAGTATCTGCAGTAAAGATCTTTTCATACATTGCATAAATTGTACCATAGGCAAAGTTGCCTCCATTTTTATACTTTTTTTTTCATTAATATTTTGTACATTTGTGTATTTCACAGACTGTTCTATTTTTGAGGGTATTTTTTATGTATCTGTATTATATTATACATACACATTAAAAGTGAACCCCTGTCCAAAAAATGCACTCCGTTTACTTTTTACTCACTATTAGCATCATTCATTACTCTCCTCCAGTAATTATGGTTAGCATATGTATTTTTTTTATTCCAATCCATTCTTCTTTGGCAGTAGTGGTCTTTTGCAGCATTTAAAAAAAAAGAAACCTTTATCAAATTTGATGGTCTTGTTAAAGACTTTTCTAAAAAAGTGTTTTGCTTTTCTTACACAAATGTTGGAATTAAATTGTTAAAATGTACAAAACAGTCATGTCATGTTTTTTGACAAGGACCCAGTCCCAGGCACAGAGAAACTCTTAGGATTTAATAAAGAAATTTGCAGACTTGCACAGAGATGGTAAAATGATGACTGATGACGGAGACAAAGACAACAGACGAAAAGGACAGGGAGAAACAGGGGTTTAAATGCACAAAGGAGACAGTCAGATAGAAGTCGGGACAACTGGAGACATTTAAGGATGTGGGGACTGAAAGAGGCAGGGAAAAATTCTCATTGTGACGAGTAAAGTGTATCTTGCCTTGCTGGGCAGCTCTCTGGGTGCTCAGCACCCCCAAAGCTCTGAACCTAGAATCGCCTCTGATGCCTAGTCTAATGGATCAAAACAACTTTAAAACTGCAGCCTTGTTCCTCTTCTTACTGTATGTTCTCAGTCTGCAGGTTTCAGGACCTACCAAAAGCAGTCCAAGGAAAACCAGTAAACCAGCGACAGGGTCCAAAATGATCAAGGCTCACTGGTGCATGTGGGAAGCGAAGGCTAGCCCATGTAGACTGATTCAATAGAAAAGCTACTGTAGCTCCAATTGTTGACAAGAATAATGCTGGTTTTAATAGCAAGTTATCAGAACAAACAGGTCATTACTGTTTTGGTGGAAAAGAGGGGGCTTACCTAATATTAGGTGAATGCTCATAATGTTATGGCTGATCCATGTATACTATGTAAATTTGACAAAAGTTAGTTAAAGCTAGCTTAACTACTGTACAATTGGAGACATAAATAATCTTGAATCCTTGAATGGTAGAACAGCACACATGCGCATGCATACAGGCGCACACACGCACACACACACCTTTCACTCACAGAACTACACAAAGCCCAGTGGAATTTGAGTGCTAATGAGTTGTATGTACTTGTGAGCTTCCTCATGACTTGCATCTGGGGATCTCTAATGAGTATGACGTGTCATATAATTAATTCCAGTTCTTGCCAAATTAGCACTCAATTAGCGTGAAAGCAGTCACAAAGCACACCACAGTGCTAAACTGGAGTCATTTGCAGGGAAATCACACACACGCTGGCATTAACACCCTGAAAGTTGAGGGAAAGTTCACATTTTTGCTAGATTAAGAGAAAAGTCATCACTGAGGAATATGATTTTAAATTCTATTTTTTACTTGATATGTAGGGTAGAGGGTAGCTGGCAGGTTAGTCATTTCGACTACATGCTGCAGGCAATCACATCATCAGACAGTAAAAAATAACAGCATATATTTTTTTTAAAGATTCATCTTATTATTTATATGGAACGATATTTGTAAAATTATAGCATAATTACAAATGAATTAAAAATAGCAACTAGGTAAGTGCTTAGACAGTGACAAAGTTCTGTAGTATATATAAAGTATATTTGTTTTGTAATCAAATCATAAACATGACCTTTTTGGTAATGTAGAGTTGAAGTGATTAAAATGTACAGTATTAGCCATATAATAAGTACTGTTTTAAGAAACATGTAACAGATTGACTGTTGCATAGAAACAATCCATGCTAGGGTGGTGTGATATGGCTGATGCAAATCAGAGGTCTGGATTGTGTTATTATATCAATACCACTGCAATTTGCATGATTACAAGTCAGTTTATTGTTGTTGAGGTCTGAGAGACATTACATTCTCTACCTACTGTATAGCTCAGGACCTGCCAGAAGCCAGAAGGGGCTTTATGTATCCAGTTGTGTGAAGTTGATTTGTAGTCTTGAAGGTTTATCATTTCAGTGACAAGCAGGACAGCCTTGAAAAATCCCAATAAAGCAAACCAGCAAAGCACATTTTCCCTCCCAACTGATCGGCTTTCTGAAACTCCCTGCAGGAAATAGGGCTTTACTGAGGGGAGTAAATCCATTCTTTATTTGACTTACACGTGTATTAACTTACAGTACCTTATGGGTTTTTAGGTTGAAACAGCAGCTCGTGTGTGTGTGTGTGTGTGTGTGTGTGTGTGTGTGTGTTCCATTATGTATTTCAAAAACTCAAAATAAAGTATTATAAACTTAAAAATATTCACATATGTGTAAGTATTATTAAACATATTAGTAATTTTTCCAAGATATTCATGATAAAACCTTACTATGCTTGACAAAATTGTTCATGTATGTCATTTTATTACATTTTCTGCAGTACCAGGACAAGTTAACCACCACAGATTGGGTCATGTATAGTAATATGTGTCATGCTCCTGTCAGTAATAATAAATGTAAAAGATTTTACATGTAAAGCAGTTAATGGGTTGTAAGGCTGCCTGGGCAATGGAGGTCTAGACGTCCTTTTCTAACCACACCATCACGAGTTTATAATGAAATTCTGCCCAAATACACCAATACTGTGCCAGGAGCATGTTACCATTTCAACTATTACTAATAAATAAATATGCATCTATGAATATACTGTATGCCCATAACTGGTTTGATGGAATATACTGTATAAAACAAACTTAGGTCAATTCATATTGTAAAAGGAGTATCAAGTGACTACATGCATATTAGTTTCCATATCACCTTACGTGGGATATGTAGCTGTTTGTAGAGGGAAAAAAAATGAACAGACTTTTTTTAGGAAAGTGTACTGAATGCAAAATGTTAGTCAGATGGCTGCCAGATGTTTTGCCATATTATTTAAAACTACAAAAAAGAAGAGTGTGTTTCGATGCACACCTTGGGTTACAGTAAGTCTAATGTTTTACTTCTAACTATTCTCACCAATGGAGTATGTGTAGTCAGAATAGAGACAGAAAGTTGGCATTGTGTCATCATGTAGCATAACATGAGCATTGTGGAGGCAATAAACTCTACCCAATTTTACAAATTGGATTTCCTTCTTCACAGCACGTGTAAGATTGATTTACTCACCTTACTAGAGAGCAAACATATCTTCAATGAAGAATTATATTATAGTTTTGAGTAATTATTCTTATTTAAAGTTATTTTCTATAGCACTGTAAATACTTTGAATTATTCTCATTTGCAGTAGAATACTCTATCAGCACATGATCCTTAATTAGGAGCAGCATGATCACTTCGCCTACAGTATCAGCTCCACTTTTGAGTGTTATCTTTTATTGTCTTGTGCAGTGTGCTATCAGGATGTGTTCTGAACCCTTGTAATGACTTAAATAGATGGTCTCAGCTATTAGCAAAGGACACCTAGGTCACCCAGGCTGGTGAGAATGGCCAGAGGATGAGCATGCATACAGTAAGACCTAACTTTGCTATTTATACCCATTGAGAAACTGGGCAACCCATTTGACAGGCGTAGAATCATAGTTGCATGTTTTATAGAGGCAGCCTCACAGATAACAAAAGCTGGAGTTTCTGCAAGAAAGTTGACCTCAGGCTTTTGCCCTAGTACACGCAGAACATACGTAGCCGCTTCTCGCCTACGTCCTGACTGATGGGGCTGGTGGAAAGCACCCCTTAGTTGCAGGCTTATTCACAGGCCTCATCAGCCTTTCTATTGTGCTTAGGCTATGCCATTGGCTAGCTAGAGCTATTTTGCATCCTCACCCAACTATCTTCCGCAGTTGTCTTCGAAGCTTCTGTTCTCCGCTGTTACAGCTACGGGGCAGTAAGACTTCATTAACTGTGTCTAGTTCATGCTTCTTAGGATTTACAGTACACCACCGCACTAGCCAGTGGCGTAAATCAGAGCAGATTTCATATGTCTTGGGGCCGCAGCCGAAGGGCAGCCGCTATTAGACGAGTCGGGTTAGAGATGCTAGTGCCCTAGTCTAGGAGGACAGGAGAAATTCTGTCCCTTGGGATTTTTTACATTCCAGCCCAACTATCTTTCACAGTCAAAGCCTTCTGCCCTCTGCCGTTAGCTCCGGAGCAGTAAAGACTTCATTCGCTGTGTCCAGCTCATGCTCTTCAATTTACAGTGCACCTCTGCATTAAGCCAGGGCCTTAAATTAGAGCAGGGTTTCATACGTCTTGGGGCCGCGGCCGAAGGGCAGCCGCCATTAGACGAGTTAGAGTAAAGTAAATTAGAGCAGGGTTTCATACGTCTTGGGGCCGCGGCCGAAGGGCAGCCGCCATTAGACGAGTTAGAGTAAAGGAAATTAGAGCAGGGTTTCATACGTCTTGGGGTCGCGGCCGAAGGGCAGCCGCCATTAGACGAGTTGGGTTGGAGATGCTAGTGCCCTAGCCTAGGATGACAGGACAAATTCTGTCCTTTAGGATCTTTTACATTTCAGGACATAAAACATGTAGACCCAGTCCACTGCCAAACTGTTACAGTGCTGGAAGTTTCTGCAAAAAAAAAAAAAAAAGCCGCATTCTGCATTCTTACCCAACTATCTCCCACAGTCGAAGCCTTCTGTCCTCCGCCGTTAGCTCCGGAGCAGTAAGTCTTCATTCGCTGTGTCCAGCTCATGCTCTTCAATTTACAGCGTACCTCTGCATTAAGCCAGGGCCGTAAATTAGAGCAGGGTTTCATATGTCGTGGGGCCGCGGCCCAAGGGCGGCCGCCATTAGACGAGTCGGGTTAAAGATGCTAGTGCTCTAGCCTATGAGGCGGGTGGCATACTTCGCCTCTAGTGAAGGGCCGTTCAACCAGGAAGCTTGCCTCATCTATTGGGCTTCCAAACATGGCATGAGGCAGACTACCTTTTCGCAAGACATCGGTCAGGCGTCATGGTTGGATGCCAGGCTCGCAGGGTCTAGGACCCCTTGGGGGTACTGT
Organism: Clarias gariepinus; assembly: GCF_024256425.1. Classification (NCBI taxonomy): domain Eukaryota; kingdom Metazoa; phylum Chordata; class Actinopteri; order Siluriformes; family Clariidae; genus Clarias; species Clarias gariepinus. The sequence continues at coordinate 16,196,243 of NC_071102.1, forward strand.
GCGCACACGACACAACTCTGGGGGTCCAGACACTTGCAGTGCGGCGGAGTGGGTATTCTCATTTCCATAGCGCTTTCGCGCAGCATCAAGTGTAGCTTTTGAAAGGGAACGTCTCGGGTTACTTTGCTGTAACCCTGTTCCCTGAAAAAGTGGGAATGAGATGCTGCGCTCCAATGCCGCACTGCATGCGTGACTGGACATCCTTCAGACAAAATTGACCTGAGGGTGTTTCCGATTCATGCCTATTTATAACCTCCAGGTGCACCTCATCGGTAAACGTCACCTGCCTAAGGTTATACATGCCAAAATATTTGGCGTGTTCGACACACACGTGCTTCACAACCAGTCACGAGGAATCGTTTCCTATAGCGCTTTCGCGCAGCATCTCGTTTCTGCTTTTTCAGGGAACAGGGTTACAGCAAAGTAACCCGAGACGTTTGTTTATTTTCCCTCCTACATCTCCATAGAGAAAAGGAAACCACAGTCTGTGCTGTTGGAAAGAGGCAAAAGTTCAGTAGTCGCCATTAGACGAGTCGGGTTAAAGATGCTAGTGCTCTAGCCTATGAGGCGCGTGGCATACTTCGCCTCTAGTGATTAGGGCCATTCGACCAGGAAGCTTGCCTCATCTATTGGGCTTCCAAACATGGCATGCGGCAGACTGCCTTTTCGCAAGACATCGGTCAGGCGTCATGGTTGGATGCCAGGCTCGCGGGGTCTAGGACTCCATGGGGGTACTGTGCGCACACGACACAACCCTGGGGGTCTAGACACTTGCAGTGCGGCAGAGTGGGTATTTTTATTCCCATAGCGCTTTCACGCAGCATCGAGTGTAGCTTTTGAAAGGGAACGTCTCGGGTTACTTTGCTGTAACCCTGTTCCCTGACAAAGCGGGAATGAGATGCTGCGCTCCAATGCCGCACTGCATGCGTGACTGGACATCCTTCAGACAAAATTGACCTGGGGGTGTTTCCGGTTTATGCCTATTTATAACCTCCAGGTGCACCTCATCGGTTAACGTCACCTGCCTGAGGTTATAGATACCAAAATATTTGGCGTGTTTGACACACACGTGCTTCACAACCAGTCACAAGGAATCGTTTCCCATAGCGCTTTCGTGCAGCATCGCATTCCCGCTTTTTCAGGGAACAGGGTTACAGCAAAGTAACCCGAGACGTTTGTTTATTTTCCCTCCTACATCTCCATAGAGAGGAGGAAACCACAGTCTGTGCTGTTGGGAAGAGGAAAAAGTTCAGTAGTTGCTGGTAAATGGTTAAAATACCAACAGACACACAGTTGTTCTAGCGCTTTACTGTGGCAGTAGAATTCAAATGATATAAATATCATAGAGCATGTAATATAGAAAAGGTTATAGTGTAGTACACACTTCTGATTTTAGATTTTTCACTCACACTCCCTGACTGATACTGCTTATACAGATGGAACAACCATAACCCCAAATAAGCTAAAATGAAGAAGCTAACCTCTGGCACTGAGCTGTAGGAACAGCACGTCACATGTATATTGAAGCAAGCTCTGATTTATACTCCTGGCATCTGTACAGATGTTCACTTCCAGCTGAGATGTTTACAGATTGAGGTGAAGCTGTTAGACACTATGGGTGTCCAGTGGTCCATGCTGCTTGCATTTATGTTTTCCTGTTAGGCGATTAACTAAAATAATGTTTAGAGAGGCCTAATGTGTGCATTTGTGGAACAGGATGTCTGAACTCCACTAATACTTACAATAATATGCACCTACGCAAAAACGGCATGGACACAGATACTTACAGTAATTATAACAGGATGGGAGTGATGTCCTCCCAGTGAATCAATTATGACTTTATGAAGTCTATAAACTGAGAAAATGGGAATTTATTTATTGATTTAATTTTCGGGTAATGCAAAAAATCTTTTTTACCTCTATTTTATTTATTGTTTTCTGGAAAAGGTATCCAGGAAGGTAGTGAGGATTTAAGTATATTCCTTCAAGTTCAATCATGTCTTAAATATTAAATGTAAGATGCAATTAAATTACCTTTGAACAGATGCAGAGACTCCACCTCAGCCAGGATCGTCATTCACGGACGTACTGCTTTCTTTAAAATTCAAATACTTCATATGTAAAATTTCATCACAAGTCCAGGTTTGACTTGAATGCTCCTTGTAGATACATTAACTATAACTTAACTATTTACGATTAAATAGGATTTTTATTCATAACTCAAATCTAATTAAATTCGAACACTTTATCAAGCATCAGGCGCCACCAATGATTGCTTGCAGTCAACACAGATTGTATGCCCTTGTGTCCTGTGCTGGCATGATGGAATGGTAGCTCATGCCTGGCAAGCACCACCATTACACACTGACCTGTTTAAACAGCTGGCCGGTTTGGCAGAGAATGTCTTTGGGGATTAGCACACAGTGGCTCAGTGAACACAGTCTCTCCCACAGCCAGAGGCCATACACGGGCATGCAGTATGTATGCTGACAGATTGAACATAGCAGTCTGTCAGACCCCTATCTCATTTTCGTGTGTGTGCATGTGTGTGTGCACATGCAGACTGAAAATGACTGAAATATTATATATTGAAAGCTGTGGACTGCGTGTTTCAATACATGATTAACATGTAAATAATCATAAAGATTAGTGTATCATATGTCATCATAGTTTTTTTTCTGGTTTATTTTTCTCACCGTTGCCTTGGAATTGGCATTATTAGCCCAAACATTAAAAAAAAAAAAAAAAAAATGAATAAAAATGATAATAATGTATACTTTTTTACGGTTTTAGTGTAAAATCATCAGAAAAAGATTTAAACATCTGCACATCTGAATGGATTGTTTGACCTTTAATAAGTGTCAAGGTGATAAAGGTTGAACAGACTAAATTAATTAGTTGATTAATTAATATTAATTAACTAATTATTTTATATTTTTTCACTTCATTAAATTACACAGTAATGAGTGAGTGTTATTTTCTTTAACATTTTGGTTGTGTATGATGTTTTATTATGTGATAATAATGGAGATTTACAGCAAATGCATGTTTCTAAAACCATAATATTCTGTATTCTTACAAGTATATATTACATTTTTGGAAAAAAAAAGTGTATATTTACAAATAGCTACAGTAAGCAGCTCTCACAACTACTAAACTGGCATGAAAGTCTTTTCCATTAAGAAAATGTGTAACTTATGTGAAAATTATGTAACATGAGGCACGAATTAGTCTTTTTCCTTTAACGAGCAGGAGCTGTCTAGAGCTTTTTTTAATTGCTTAAAAAATATATTTGTGGCACCTACACTGCAGTACCACCACGTTCCAAATTTTAAATTTTATTTTTGGCAGATAATTTAGATTCTTTTTAAAAATATTTGCCAATAAAATAATAAGAAAAACAATAAAGTTTTAAAAACTAACTTAAACACCAATGCTCAATAGCCATATCCATGACTCAGGTGCATGTGATCCCATGAGCTGCCGCTGCAGACAGGTAGTTTTGACAGAATCCCCCTTTAAGACATTGCTCCTGACATGACTATTTGGTATTAAGTGGGTGCTTGACAACTGCAGGTACAGAGGGGTAAGCAGTATCCTATATGATGCTGGGGGGCAGAGCAGTGTCCTCAGCCATGCAGGGATGAAGAGCTTTGTCCTTATATAAGTAGGGATGGAGATCTAGTGATGTTACCAGTGGGGCAGGGATGGGAGGGTGTTAGGTTTGACAACGTTCTTGCCAGAGTGCAGGGTTGATGCATATAGGGCACAAAACATTTTGTTTGCAGCTTACATGGCCTCTGACATGGACATTGTTTGCTAAAACACTCCATTGGTTCATGATTTGATTGTCGCTTGCAAGGCCACCCCATGGGCATCTGCCTTGATTGTGGATTGCAAGACTACTTTGTTTGTTTGTTTGTTTGTTTGGGGCTGGATCGGAGAGGCTGCAACAACAGGCACTTGCCTGTTTAGGCTGGGCTGAAGACTAAGGCTGTGGTATAGAGCCATTGGCTTTTCTAATCTATATAAAAAATTAAATCCAGTTTTAATATAGCACTTTTCAGGATAGCATTGTTACAAAGTCAAATCTGGATGTAAATTCTGGATGGCAAAGTTGTATAGGGGTGAGCACTGTGGCTGTGCACCTTCAGGGTTAAGGGTTTATGTCCTGGCTTCGGCTCTGTGCGAGTGTGCAGTATGCATGTACTCCCCATGCTTGGTGGGTTTCCTCCGGGTACTTCAGTTACTTCCCACATACCAAAGACATGCAGATAAGGCTAATTGGTGTTTTAAATTTGCTCTAGGTGTCTGAGTTAGTAAGTGTATGTGTGTGTTTTAGGCTTCAGGCCTTCTGTGACCCTGTAGAGTGAATTATGATCCTTAATAAACAAGCCAGAGGTGACAGTTCCATAACAAAAAACACTAAAAGGACATTAAAGAAAGACCTTGAGGGTGAACTGGACTCAAACTGAAGCCTGTCCTCTTCTGGTTGACATTATATAATGGGGATGTACAGTACCAGTCAAAAGTTTGGACATAACTTCTAAATTAATGTTTTTGTTTAGTGATTTTTTTTTACATTCTAGAACAATACTGGGGATTTCCAAACAAGCAAATAACACATACTGTATGGAATTAGGTAATTAAGTTACGACAACCACAGTCAGTTGTCATTTTAAGACATGAAGGTCAGCTATTCGTGCAAGAACAGTATTGCCAAGTGCATTCGCAAACCCCATCAATTTACCATTATAAAAACTGGCTCTTATGAAGACCATCCTTAGGAAAGCAAGACCAGAACCTACCTCTGCTGCAGAGGAGAAGTTTATTTAGAGCAGGCATAACTAAATGGCAGATCATGGTTCAGACAGAATTACAATTACTTTTGGATCGTGATGCTTGAGAATAATATAAAAAAATATATATGTAATATAGTGTATTTTCCCTCGAGGTGGGCGTGGCTATACGCGTCACTCTAAGGAGCCAATTAACACAATAGTTTATCATGTATAAACAAAATGTGCAGAAGAAATAGAAACAATGAATGTGACAGAGCGTAACTTATGACAAGAAAAGGAAAGTAGACTAAAAAAGCATAAAAAGCATAATGTGAAACACCATTATGAGACAAAACATGAGTCATTAGAGCGAGCATATCTGCAGCAGTCGGAGATGAGGGCATGTAAAATACTTGACCTGAGAGCCCAGTATGTCAGTGTCCCTTCACATTTATGACGTAATGTTGTTACAAATAATTGGCAATAAATATTATTAAAATTTAATATTTTTAAATAACCAAGTTTTTATAGATTTACAATAACCGCATATAGAGAGATCTGAATCCTAACGCAAATGTTAAATTTAGACCTCAGCTCAAAGAAAATTTTATTGACCGGACTGTTTTAAATTTAAATTCTGTACCCCTGAAGTAAAGTTACCAGCCTCAAAAATCAATTAACCGTACCTCAGATTAGAGCCATTATGAAGGCTTTACAGAGCATAAGTAGCAGATATATCTCAATATCAACTGTTGATAAAAGAAGTTTATTGCATATTTTGTATGCCTTCACTCTTTATTTTATTTTCTCTATTATTATGAATTATTCTAATTATGAAGTAGAATAATAAAGACATAACACAAAGTGTGTAGAAAGAATGATCAGCTTCTAAAAAGCACACACATATAGCACAATGATATGTGTCTTGTGCCTATAGAAAACAAATATTAAAAGTGTTGCAGTGATTATAGATGACAGTACCCCACAGTTATGGTGATGTGAAACAGCTGAAGCCGCCTCAGCTGTGTATTGCATTTTACCCAATAACAGAAAGCAGTCTGTTTTTTAACCACTTTTTGTTGGGGTTAGGACATGTTGACCATACAAATCTGCACCAGTAATTTTTTGTAACTGATGTCAAAGTTAATCCCTGTGCATGTTTGTTTGCACAAGACCCATAGGCAGGTGTATGAGTATAAAGACACACTCCCGGACCTAGATCTGTCTATCCCTATCATAGCTATGCTTTTCCTGCAGGTATATGTGTGTGCTAATTCAGCATTAAAAAACATACGACTCCTGTCCACACTGACATGATGAGCACCTGAGTCGCTGGAGGGTCCTGTGAACCTCCTCTCCTTATGTAGTCAAAACTTAATATATCTGGAATGGTCTTCAGGAAATGTTTATAATAAAAGGGTTAAATGTAAAGCTTTTTTATTTTTATAGAAATCATTGGGCTTCCTGTGACAACACAGTTTAACACATTTAATTTGTCACTGCAATTTACTAATATAATAAAATCGTTCCACTTATTATACCACTGTATTAGTAGAATTTTTATTAATAGCTTTTTGACACTGTAAATGTAGTGTAGTGGAATCTGAATCTTCGCTGCTTACTGGCTCCATTCTTTAGATGCAATCACAACATCCTAAACCCTAGACAGTGTATGTAACTCGATTTACTCACATTTCTCATTTCTGACAAAATCATAGAACTAGGTTAATAGAATAGGACGAACATCGATATGGCATCCTAAAGCTTATAAGTACTTTTATGGTTCCTGAACCCCTCCACCATAAATACATATACTGTAATATGTGCACTGGCACTACTGTGAGAGCTTTTGGCATAGAAAACCTTCTGGCCAATTGGAATAAAGCATTCAACCTAATAATTAAAGTAGCTGTATATTATCAGTGCTCCTGCTTACATGCATGCTTGCATGTGTTGATGTCAGGACTCTTTTCCAGTGTGCACTGGAATGTGTTTTTAATGGCCTGAATGTAGTAACAACTGCAAAAACAGAAGCTCTATGTACAAGTATCATTGTGTCCGTTATGCCTGTATGTGATTTATCAGCCATGTAGCTGGCTTATTAAAAGCATGTTGTAGCAGTTTAGAATTGTGACACAGGAAATGATTTCAGGCTGTTACTGGAGAATACAGGTATGCCGTTATTGATGCACCACTTTTCAGTGTAACAAGCTTGTAAAGTCATATGAGGAAAGTGGACCACAAAAACTGTCACCTGTGTGTGTGTATGTGTGGGTGTGTGTGTGAGAGAGAGAAAGAGAGACTTTAATTTAGCATATTGAACTTTTTAACCTGGTCACTATATATATATATATATATATATATATATATATATATATATATATATATATATAATCATTATTAATTCAATAACCATAGTACTTAAGGTGAGGTTTTATGCACACATATCTAGGCATTTGAGTGTTACAAAGAGCATAATCCACAATTAATATTTCTAACATTAATATTTGTAACCTTTCACCACTGATCATCCACACAATAAACGACACAAATCGAATAAGACTGATTATTAACTATATCCTAGTAAACTGGTGGCAGGCTTATGTACTGTACACCAAAGACTGCAGGGACCAAATGCCCGCGCCTGTGGTCCGATCCCACAGAGAAGCCAAGTGCTTAATGACTGTAACCTCAGACAAACTACAACAACAACACATATTTTTTTTCTTAGTGCTAACAAAAAAGAAGCCAAAAAAAAAAAGACATGCAGGCAATACTAAGTACCCCCTGATTTAATAGCTTTCAGATCCACCTTTAGCAGCAACAACTTAAAGTAATCCTTACCTGTATGATAGGAAAGTGTATATTAGTCTCTCACATTATTTTGGTTCTTTATACCATTGCTTTAGTTCATTGTGGTTTTTGATCCTTTACTTATGCACAGCTCTCTTAAGGTCCTGCCACAGCATTTCAATTGAGTTGGGGTCTGGAGTTTGACTTGGCCATTTGAAAGCTTTGATTCTTTTATTTACACTTGCGTATGTACACTTTCTGATACATCAAGTGGCAGTATGCCCTCAAGTCTACTTGAAAAGGTAGTCTTAGGTACAGCGTACTCTGGCATGGATCGATTCAGATATAAAAGTAATCATACCTGAGAATGAAAGTAAATTGCTGTTTAGACGTCACGTCATCAGGGCTGTTTGTATTCTTTGAAATATGCAGTGTGTCTGTAGAACGGACCAATTGCTCTGACCTACAGTACAAAGCTATAGCTGATAATGTAGGAAAATATAGGCATATCGAAAAAAAATTAACTTGCTCTATTCTTCTGTTGTGTTCAATGGTGGCTGTAAAAAAAAACAAATAGGAGCATACTGCCACCTTCTGTATTGGAGGGTGTAAATATGCAAGTGTATCGGGTTACAGCGCACAAAAATAAATGTGAATGTGGGTCAGCGGACGGAGTGAGCAGAGAGGAGCGATCCTTCCTGGACATGGTACAAATCAATAGTGTCTAATGTAAAAACACCCTAAAAGGTTCTGGGCCTTTGACAGATCACCTAATGATTATTTGGAAGAGCATGTATCCTGGAAAAAAAACAAAAAGTATGTGTTGAGAAAGTAAAAGTCTGTTGTCCAATGAATATAAATACTGTATTCTCTTACCAAGTGTAACTACTTTATATAGGCACTATTCTACATTTAATATAAAATATGTTACCAGAAGACCAGTGTTTGTGGATGAGTAGGGGTGTAAGGTATTGGCACAGCAGTAGCGAGTTGACCGTATATTCAATTTGCAGAAAATGGTAGCACACAGACGTGAGACTGGGTCATCATGTGGGTGGGCCATGGGTAGCCTCTAGTGCACTTTGAGAATACGCCTGTACTGTATATTATCAAATCAATGTGTCATTTTTTTTAGCACATTTAATATAAATGATATAGAAGGCTCCATGAACCTGTGATAAGTGACTGAGAATAAATTAACAAATTTTGATCTGTGAACAAAATACATAACCAAAAAATAGATATTATTTTTACTGCTAAATAAATAACCTTGGGTATCTTTAAGTTGGTGACACAATACTGCAGTTTATGGCAGAATGTAAGGCAGGCAGTGACTAAATTGGTGTTTGAGCAGAGGAAAAAAATAACTGTTGAAAGGTCTTCTAAACTTTTTTTTGGTCTTTTTTTACTATAATGTACTAATATAACTATTATTGGTCAGACATTCAGTTACAAGCACAAGCAGCTCTGTTTGATATTAGCTAAAATTTACAAACTTGAAGCGCTGGTCTTTAAAAACAAAGCATAGGCTTTCACTTTAACTTGTCAGTTATATTGTAGAATAGAGTGAAATCTTTTAATTAAAGATCATATCATTTTTTAGCATGCAGAAGCAGCAAAAAAAAAAAAAAAAAAAAAAAGCCCAGCGACTGTTCTTTCCCCACCATTTCTTTAACAAAAAGAGTGGCTGGAATGATTTGGTTGAAGTTGAAGGGCAAAAGCTATCTCTGGAAGTCAGACTGACATTTTTAATATTCATCACACCAGGCTGTTGGATTGGGAGAGTCCTGATGTGTGCCAGTTTTCATTAGGAAAAAGTCAGTTTCTGCAGCATATTTTTTAAAGTGTTTTAGCCGGAACTATCAAAGTAATCATGATAGATTACTATTAATTTCAGTTTATGCTTCTGCTTAATTATCCTCTTATATATATATATATATATATATATATATATATATATATATATATATATATATATATATATATAAAGAAAAAGAGAGAGAGAGAGAGAGAGAGAGAGAATATATATATATATTATATCTATTTTATTTCAGTTAGTGACCAAAAAAAAAAAAAATGTAAATTTTAGGATTCTACATTTTTGCTACATTATTTCCATATGCTTGTAGCGGTACAATTTACCCTTAATAAAAGCAGTGCTAACCTCCGTTCTACAAATTTTTTTCTAAAAGCCCAAATACTCATACGTTTGTAGTCTGAAGCATCCCTGTTAACACACATCAAAAAGGCTTCTATATAAGGACATATATATTTGAATGTAATTGACCTTTGCTGATTTGCCGGCATGTATCTGTGCCACTTGAGTTTTAATTATTAAACAAATTTTTTGGGTGTGTGGATGTGTTTACTCAGGTAGTTCTGTCACAGGCGTGTCACAGCCATTCCTTAGTAAATCTGCCATCATTAACTTTATGTTGTTGTAACGGGTTTGTCCCTTGTTTGCACGGGCAGCATAATAAAGCTTTGTGATTTAGACGAGGTCTTACGGGCAAAAGGGTAATTAATTAAAGAATAAATGGGGTAGGAAAGTGTTAAAGGATGGAGGATAAAAAGAAAGGGAAGGAATGTTGTGCACGTGCAGATCTGGCAGGCAGTGCCCCGCTGGCATGCGGGCACAGGCTGGTGAGCCATGGGCTGCGGGCAGAGTGGCAGCTTGGTCCCCCATGGACAGCAGCTCCTGTGTAGTTTACTCGCACTGACTCTCCTCTCGGGGGAAGGCCGGACTGGCCCCTCCCATCTCTCTTTGTGGGCACAGCCCCAGCTGGGAATCCTCTCTGACGTTCGACGGCTGGACGGTTTTCCCTGGCCGGGAACAGGGGCCGTGACTTGTACCTCCTTGCAGCCCCCTTGCGGTCACGATACCTGGCTCTACTGTATGTAAAAGCTGAAGAGGCGCGGGAGCTCCAACAGTGAGCATGCAGCTGTCCTTGGTGCAGAGATCAAAGGCATACTCGCCTCTTTGAAGTCCATGGGGCTTGTTCCATTGCTTCGCTCAGTTGCCGGTCTTCCGCATTGTAGCGCGCATCAAACTCTCCACTTTAGGAAAAGTCCAGTTTTCCAACAGACCCCGAGCTATACTCCCTGATGTGTTTTATAGCGCAGGGAGAAGCCTGGTATTGATTAAAGGAGGGCTGACCATGGCCGTGCCTAATTCCGCATCTGCAGAAGGGGAGACCATCTAGGAGCAGGAGCTGTCTAGCTAGTGACCTTCGAAGTGAGCAAGGAGCAATATTAGATTTGGGTCCACACCCATCACAGGCGCACGCCATGACAGCTGTACTGTGAACATGTCACAGGCATTCCTTGTGGACCACACAGCAGGCAGTATTATCATCAACAGTGCCCAAAAGTTAGCAACGTGCTGTGTCATAAGTGAAATAAAACAGTTTGTTATTGGTCTGGAGTTATTAAAAAAAATGTGGGCCACATCATATCTACAATTTTTTGCTTATATTTCATAAACGACATGTCCTAACATATTTGCTTACTTACACCATTTTAAAATGTTTGTCCTTTGCACTGACTTGCAAATGAAAGCTGACTGTCCTTAAAAAAGCCATAATTTTACAAGAACAGTTCATTCTCTACCATCAAGCAATTTTCATATAATGCTTGTCTATTCTACTTTCAGTTCTTTTGAAGCCCCTGTGATTGAAAGCTTTTAGGAAAGCCTGATAAGGGGGGAGATGCAAGAGACAAAGAACAATAGCTTAGTTTCTGCCTCTCACTTACACATTGCTGAAGGAGCAAAATATGAACAACTATGGAAATCGATAAAACATTTTCTTACTATGCTCACACTGCTCCATTACATATAGTACATGGTAGGCAAACTATTCTAGCACACCGCAGTGGTGGGTTACCGGGGGATCATCGCATGCATGCTAAAAACGAAAACTAAAAAACACCCAGGCCCTAATACAAACACATGCTTCTCTCTCAAGAGCTCTTGAACAGCTTGAACACCATGCCTTATGGAGGAAATCTATGGTAGTTAAATACAAAGAATGATGCAAGAAGAATAAATAGGACAAAGAGGATTCTAAGACTGATTTACAAAAGCTCAACCATGACTGTGAGCTAATTAGGTCTTACCTTGTAAAGGTAAAAGCTTTATCAAAGAAATAGATTTCTTCCAAAGAAAACCTAACCTTTATTACAAAGAAAACTAAGCCTTTTTAACAGGCATAGTGGCTCAGTGGTTTAGCATGGTGCCTTGTACCCCCAGGGAGTTAGAGTTTTGTCTTCAGTCTCCGGTGCAAAAACCTGTGGGGTATGCTGTTCAGGTGTATGCTGTATGGTGTTCAAATTGCACATTGTGTACACTTGTGTATGTGCTTATGTTTACACCCCATCCAGGCTATCCTTAGCTTTCAGTTTTATTAAATTCAGTCTAATTCATTCATTTTATTGTATAGTGATTTTAAAGATGGACATTGTTGCTTGCTGTCATAAGCTATCATAGTAAAAATGGTCATATCAAATGCAATCCAAGCTATTTTGTGGTTATTCATTGGAACCATCCTCAGTTATCACAAGAGTCCTTAACAGATCCGTATAGGATCATCCTAAGCAGCAGATAATGGTCTCCATATGATGATAAGACAAAAAAGTTGAGCATCAGGATGCATCAAAGTGCCTCTTAGTGATAAGAACACTTAATAAAACATAATAAAAAAATTATCAGACAGGCTGGGACGGCAGAGAGAGGGAGTGAACAAGAGAGAGAACTGTTAGGTTACCCACTGTTATATAATGGATATGGTCAATGTACATTTTTTCCAGAGTGTAAGCAGGGACAACAACAAGATCAGCTATGACAGCATATCTAATAGAGTAAGACAACTACTGACTTCACTTCAATATACCTAAGTGATCAATTGGAGTGAGGGAAAATAGCAAAAATAGCACCAATGAATTGGAGTGAGGGAAAAGCAAAAATAGGCGCAAACATACCACTTCACCATAAAACTCTACACACAATTCCCCCAAATCTGCACCTTGAAATGAGAAAAAAAAACTATTCACAAAAGACTTGACAAAACAATTAGGGTTTTACCCTAGACTTAAACAATGATAATATTTTATAATTTGAGGGCTGGTTCCCAAACATCAGGGCTTTCTTGTTAAAGGTAGCTACAAATAGCCTGTGCCTTTTCATAAAATTACATGATAAAATACTAGCAGTTCACTTAGGTACCATGGAGCATGACCACTCAGAGCGTTATAGGTCAATAGTAATACTTACATGAGTAATGTACTGTAGTCACATCATCTAGTTTAATTAAGAACTCTAACTGGAGCTTGTTTGTTCTCATACTAAAACAACCAGGGAGTAGGGCATTACATACTTCATGAACTAATTTCTCTGCATCATGTATTGACATTATATTTCTTATTTTGCCAATTTTTCTGAGACGGAATAAGGCTATACTAGTAATAGTATCCATGTGAGTTTCAAATGAAAGACTGGAATCAATAATCACATCGAGGTCTTTTACTGCTGCACATGATGAAACAGAAAGGCCATCCAGAATTACTATGTAATCAGAAAGCTTAGCTCTGTCTGAATGTGGTCTTAATACCAGTATTTTTTGGTTTTCAAAATTAACTAGAAGGAAGGTAATAAACATCCAGTGTCTAAATTGCTTAACTTTATTATACTAGTGTCTCTCATCTGGCTCTGTTAAAACATACCTTATAACTGTGTGTCACCGACATATATATAGTATAGAAAAAATAGTGACACAAAAAAAAACTTAAAAAACAGCAAACCTTTCTTTGACATGTGTAGAAAAGTCACTACTGTACGTTTACAAACTGACAGCGATCAGTCAAATAAGACTTAAGGCCAGGAGAAGGTTGTTACAACATTTTCTAATTTACAGTACCTGCATTTTCTAATTTTGCCTTGAGCCCTAAAATCCTTGCACAGGCTCCAGGTGAAAGACCCTATATAGGATAAGTGATATAGAAAAAAAGAAAAGAAATTAGCTTTTCGGGTTATTCCTGAAATCTTTTAGTCAAACTTATTTGTGCAATTGTGACCTGTACCCAACCTGTGTCAGAATACTCCTTGTCATAGACATCCAAAGCTATTCATATCCATTTGATCTACCTAAGTACATTTTCTTAGTCTTTATAAGTGATTGGTGTTTTATAAAATGGGTAGTTTTATTGCTAATTAAATTCAAATTCAAATTTTATTTGTCACATACACAGTCATACACAGTACGATATGCAGTGAAATTCTCGTGACCTTATAAATAAAAGACTAAAGAATAGGGAATAAATATAAAAAAAAATTAAAACAGAAGGGAATTTTAACTAAGAAAGAATAAAATAAAATATAAAATTTAAATAAAATAAATAAAGTGTAATAACTGTACAGTACAAAATATAGAATATAAGAAAAATATGGGAAAAAAAATATAAGACAGCTTTACAGCTATACAGAATAAACAATATACGAAAAATATATGAAAAATAAGAAACAGCTGTACAATATAAATGTATACAATTTGATGAATATTTGTGTGGGAATAAAGTTGAATATAGATTGAATTTAAATGGAAACCTCACATATTTAAAGTGTTTAAAGTGTGTTGTGCATCCGGGTAACAGAACGTCCAAGAACGTCCAAGCAAATATGCTTAAAAGTGGCATATTTAAAGTGACTTGTGATAGGGGTAATTGGGTAATTTAACCAATGTCCATGAATGTGTTGTTGTGCAGTGACCACTAGTTTAAGTGAATGTCCAGAATGTCCACAATGAGTGCAATTAACAAGCATAGACACATCAACTGCACACTGACAGTAAACTTTAACAATGCAGTCGAATCTATCAATTGAGAGTAAATCAGGGTAAGTGTGCATTTTGGCAGGCAACTCTCACATTATGATAATAATGAGGAATGTGTTTATTATTTACACTTTAACCTTTTCTTCAATGCTTACTGTTGTAAGCAGTGCAGAGTAGTCAAGGATTTAGAGGAAAGCTACATAATGTTAATACTGTATTTCACGTACTAGGTACATATAATATACTGTACATGAGGTTATCTGCATTTTCAGGACAATAGATAGAAGATGATTAAATTTTACAGACTATAAGTAAATCTAATAGAATAAACGCATCAGTGAATTGCATGCTAATGAGCATTTATGGCACTGCATTGCATAACAAAAAAATATTGGGTACTTAATTAGAAGGGCAAAGGTGATTTTTACCTTAAAACCACTAAAGACATTTGCGGTGAATAGATTGTGCTGCAGTGAATAGACGTTTCTTTTAGATCAGGGTTCTGATTATTGTAAATGTGGATGTGGCAGCTACACATGTTCCATTGTTCGTATTCACTAAATGCCTGCATATTTTTGCACATATTAAAACTCTTTCCTTTAGGCTGGGTGGTCAGAAACAAAATATCTTACTAGGACCTAGTCAGGCTCAAATTGTGAAAGAGTGGGTTGTCAACTAGCCACCATGGTCCTAAATTTAAAAGTCTTTGGGATGTACTGGGGAAGACTTTACAGAGAGGCTCAATACAACAGCTTGACTATCACCTATGGCTAACTGGAAAAATGTTCAGAAATTATTGCTACTGTATGCTCACATTACAAGCATGGTTGCTGCTGTATTTGACCAGAGACTAATAACATCTGGTCTAATGAACACAAAGTTGCCTGTATTTCAAATAGTTCTATTTATTTCTGTAATCATATTTTAGCAGTCAAACTATTTAGACAAGACATGTAAATGTAGTAAAATGTGAACTAAATAGACCATAAACCTCACTTACCGTAACCTTAATGTCTGATTCTTCTTGATACAAAATGCAATAAATGCATAAACTCACTTTGCTTGGCTTTCCAGTGATGCAAACAAGTTTTGAAAGTCTTCCCGAAGTGTGTGCAACTTATGTGCATGCACAATGTAGGTGTAAGCTGGACGTACGCACAATAAAGGCACAAGCCTGCACTTAGTTCGGCTCGGTTTGTTCGCTCGTATGCCGAAAATGCGTAGTATGCTGAGGCAATTTTCTTGTAAGATTGTGAAAATTCTTAAGGTGGAACATACCTATATCGAGGTGCCACTGTGTGTAGAATGGCTGGGTGGGGGGGTTGGGGGGGGATTGGGCATGCTTATTTTGTCACCATCCAGAAGCTAGGATTTTGAGTGTTGGGCAGGTCAACAGGTCCATTTGATTGGACACAAGTTGTTTTTGGAACAGTTCCCAACTGAGAGAGTACCAGGGTCGCATATATTGCAAACTAGGGGCTCTAGCATTCAGCATCATTTCCTGCTAAAACACACAGGCTTGGCAGTTACCACTTTTCCATAGACCCCATAGTTTTGGTTCATACACATTTCATACAAACTTCCAGAATTTTTATTTTATAAAGCTGCTTTGCGATTGTTAAAATTTGTAAAAAAATAAAAAATAAAATAAATTTTAAAAAAATGTTAAAAGACTTTATACAAATAAAATTGAATTTAATTAACTTAAACCCTAACCCACAGTTTCTGGTAGACTGGTCAGGGGTGCAGCTTGTCATGTCTATTCATCTGACGTGACAATTAAGTGTTGTTACAGTTTTTCACTAGGGAGAGCAGCAGTGGACTTAAGGACTGTAAGGCCAGTAATCAGACAAGAAGGACCTTGTTCAAGGAGATTTCAAAGAACACAATGGACTCTTTAATGGTGCTTGCAAACTATACTGCAGAGACGGGTCAACCAACTAGCAGGACTTTCATCTCAGAAATGCTCCATCGATTAGGCCTTTATGATAGTGTGAGAGTGTTTATCCTGAAGCACTGTTTGAAAAAAAGACATATGGTAGGTGTCGAGTAATCTGGGGATTTGCACATCAACTTCTGCTTTAAACTCGAAAAAAAACTATTAGCCGGGTACACGGGACATGATCAACTCTGGAATCACTTTTTAAATCTTGGGTCTGACAGCTTTGCAATTAACAATTGCAACAACCGTTCAAAGTGGATTCAAATTGTTACATCATAGTTACTTAAAGGTAGAGACTGTGAGGTGGTGATTCTCTGTCACAGATGATACTTGTACAGTATGTAGAGTCTGTACCTTTGCTCTATTAGTGACTGTGAGGTGATATCTACTGTGATGTCATACACATGCCACCTGTGTTTATCAACTGATAATTCAATGCATATCATGGAGTATTGTGCCAGCATCATGCCATGGGGGTACTAATGAAGCTAATGCAATGAGTCTAATGATGAGAATGCTAAAGGTGGTATTCATTATGGTCTAATTAACCAAGTGAAGCACATCGTTTGTTTGATAAAATCTTTTGCAGAGATAGATGATAGATCTTTAGCCTATGAGATGAAAGTGGGAGTTCTAGAATGTTGTCTGGTCCATTTAGTAAACAAATTCAAAGTCTAGGCCTATGCTTTAACCTTTTGAAGTCATTTTGTTCACTTCAGATATGGTCGAAAAACCAACAATGTTTAAATCTGTTTAACTATACAAAAATGCACAGCTTTATAACAGGATCATTATGGTATTAAAAAAGAATAAATAAAAAAAATCCAGATTGACTCTAAGAATGTCATTTTGTTATTGCTTAAAACCAAAGGGATTCAATTATATTCAGAAAGGTGCTGGTTCTCAGTTATGCTCATTTTCACCCAACTGAAACATAAGACGCTTGGTAAAGTTGCAGGAGTATCCATGTTTTAGAGTGGAGTGCCTTATATGCTACAGTCCTGGGCCTGGCTGGATTCCTGTGATGTCTGAAGCTGTAGGGAGAACACTTCGCTCTTCTTTTCCAGTCTGACATTTGTTAAAGGAATCCCCACAGAGAATAGCTCTTCAACTCCTGATGGTGATTAGTAAGCTCACTAAGCAGCTCAGCAAGACAGAGCAGCCTCAGTCAGCAAAACAGACAAACAGACAGACAGAGCAGAGAAAGAGAGCGATAATAAGCAATGCATACGTTACATTGACTGAGGCATGGTAAAACAAAGTGAAACAGAAAAAAGGAGAAGCTTTTTATTTATTAAAAGACCATTGTATTGTATTATTAAAACTTGGTATGGCAAATGTAATCCATTTCAGAGGCCTTAACTTCTTGCGAAACCCATTTTCCGATAGGAAATAATGTAAATGCAAATAATCCAAAGCTCCCTTTTCTTCTTACTACCGTCCTTGCTAACATTCTTTCGACCCATGGTCTTCTTTAATTCTTGCATTTGTGTGCAGATATACCACTGTGCTAAACAAAGCTGTGCAAGCGTAGCATAAAACTCTGCAATTAACGCAAGAATATACAGACAGACTTGAATCAGATCATTTATGTGCAATGCGAAATGATTACAGCTTTCATTTTCACACATGCTGTAACCTTCTAACAAAGTCAGGGAGTTACATGACAGTATTTGGATAACTGGACAGGGGTAAAAAAAAAATGAAGTGTGTGTGTAAAATTTTACTTACTGTATGTGGAAAAATGTGGAAAAGGGATGTGCTAAGGGGCAACTGCAAAAGTATTAATTAATTACCTTTATTTCCAACTAATAGATGAGAGAATGTTTTAATGAAAAAATCTTGGTTTGTCCCTAGTGTAAAAAATGGTTTATATGTTTTGGCTTTCATACTCATTTTACAGTGGCCAGGAACAACAAAATCTGTCCATTTTCCAAGAAGAGGAAGCGACGTGCTGGTAGTGGTAGTTATAGGCTCTCATGCTTATGGGTGCATAAGGTTAATAAGGAAATATCAGGCATTTGAAATGAAAACTACACCATATGGTGAGTAAGAAATTGAGAGTGTAGCAGAGAGAGAGAGAGAGAAAGAGAGAATAGTGTTTCTTAAGGGACTCTTCTACAATCTGCCCTCTCCTTAGGCCATTATCATTATAAAAAACCTCTACTGTGAAGAAATAATAAAATGCAGGGTAAGTACCGTATAAAGGTAAAGACAAAGCCAGGAGATATGAGAGCAGTCAAGAAAACAGTGGCAGCAGGAACAGAATGATGGTGGAAAGGTGATCATCTAAAAAAGGATCTTTGATGTCGGAGGGCACCTACTGGTTCTCACGTTATCCTCCCCTCTTACTCATCCCTCACACATCCGTGTTCTGGAATAGTGTTAGGTCAGATTTAGAGAGCACCCAGTGCTGCATTTGGTGCCCAGTATGAGTCATATTCCAGTTTAATTGGCAGTGCTGGGCCAAGCCTGAGGCTGATTTCAGACCTTTGTGTGTTTCTGTATGACAGAAAGAAAGGCAGAGAAAGCAGAAGGCTTGTGCATATAACATGTATTTGCACCAGTGATGGTATGTGTACTACACTGCTCTATTACTTGTGCATGTGATAAATTATGCTTTAGTGATATTGCAAGGCAGCATTTGGTAAAAGAAAAAAATCAATAGAGTGTTTGTGTTACACTCATGCTGATGAGTTGACTCAGGAGAGCCTTAATGCCCTAATGCAAGAGAGAGAGCGAAGGAGAGAGCCGAGGGCAGTCATGCATATACCGCAACTGGCAATTCATTAGTTTTCCCCTTTGCTCTGCATCTCTTCCGCAGAATAATGGTCCCGAAAATATGGCAGTCACTACTCTTCTGAGCAGAAATTGGATTTTGGATGAATGATCGGAAGTTTTACATTCATCAGACCCTCACCTTTTAAATCCCAGCACAGTGCTGCCTGTGATCAGAGCACTGGAAATAAGGAGGACACCAGCAGAGTCACTTACCAGCCCCAAAGAAACCTGCAGATTAAATACAGCAAACGTCCCCCAGGGTTTTCACTTCACCTAGATTGCAATTTGAAAATGCCTTTTAACAGAAAGATGAATTCTCACACACATATGGACATGAGCTCGGTGTACAGTAAGTACCATCCATTCACTTAGGATGGATTTGTTGAAATATTACACAGACATAGACACTTTTAAAAAAATGGCCCTGACCTCAGATCTTCTTCTCTGTGGTTAACCGAGTAAAAGCACAGGAAGAAGGGAAGCTCATAGTCTGTGATCAGAGCAGCCACAGGTCTTAATTTTTTCACCACACCTTTAAATGTCACAACTCTATGCTTTAACAATCTCCAGCTGAAAATAATATTATCAGGGCAGAGAAATATGCTTTTGTTTTACTTGGTTATTTTGTCAATATAAACAAATACCAGGTTGACAGACTTTGGCTTTGGTTATAGTGTGGTGGCCAATTCATGTGTGAAATGGCACGTTTCATTATAAAAAGCTTCTGGATGGAAGTTTGGATAATTATTACAATAAATTTAATAAATTATTATATAAATATTATTATTATTTTTTAATATTAAATACATTATTATATATAGTTAGAATTAGTATTTGTACAAGAGTACATCAAACAATAGCCATGGGAGAGGTGGCTCAGGCAGCTAAGGCTATTGGTTGTTGTTTTTTGGGTCTGAGGATTGGGGTTCGAGCTCCACCGTATGCACGTTGTCACACCCCATTCGCTGCACGATTTTAATTGGATATTCAATATAATACTCGTAATTAATTAAATTGTTGTATCCTACTCCTCAGTGATCCTTAAGAAGCTTCTACAACTTGACTGCACTCCACCTGTGCCTAATTGACTTTATTGGACATAATTATGAAAGGCGCATACCTGTCTATATACAGACTTACTGTAGATGTCAGAGTAAAAACAAATCCATGGGAATTATCTGTAGATCCACCAGACAGGATTGTGTTAAGATACAGATCTGGGGAAGGATAACTTTTAAGAAACTTTTAAGGAGCATTAAAAGCACCCAAGAGCATGTTAGCCTTTATCATTTTTGAATGGAAGAGATCTGGAACAACCAACAATTGTTCCAGTAATCAGGAGTGAAGGAACCTGGTGAGGTGGTGACCAAGAACCTAGGGTTCACTAAAAATGACAGCCTAAGTGCCTCCTGTGCACATCTCCTGTGGAGAAGGGAGAGACGTGCAGTACAGAAGGACAGCCATCGTTGCAGCGCTCCACCAATCAGGCCTACAGTATATGATACAGCGGCCAGACAGAAGCCATTTCTCAGTGAAAGGCACATGACAGCCTCCTGGGTGTTTGCCAAAAAGCACCTAAACGACTCTCAGACCATGAGAAACAATGTCCTCTAGTCTGATGACACAAAGATTGAATTGTTTGGAATCAGGTAATCTGGCGCTGCACAATACTTCATTAAAACAATCCCTACAGTCAACCATGGTGGTGACAGCCTTATGCTGTGGAGAGGTTCTTGTGTGACTATGACTGGGATATTAGTCAGTGCATAGAGGTGAAATTGATGCAGATAAAATAAAGAGCTATGCTGAGTGAAAACCTTCTTCAGAGTTCCCAGGATCTCAGGCTGAGTTGAAGGTTTACAGTTAAACAAGACATGACCGAAAGCATAACACTAAGGACACACAGGAATGACTTCAGAACAATTTTGTGAGTCTGGATCTGAACACAACAGAGAATCTCTGAAAGGCCTGAAAATGGCTGTGCACTGACCCTGCCTGTTCAGCCTGGTTGAGCAATACTAGTGGACTCCATCCACTAATGGGGTACAGGTATACTTATTCACATAATGGGCAAGGTGGAAAGAAACCAAGATAACTCAAAGAAAAGATAACTTTTTGTACTTAAATGTACAAAAGA